>NC_042986.1:41606897-41661897 GCF_901001165.1 Salmo trutta
AGCTCTGTTGGACATTCCTGCAGTCAACATGCCAATTGTACGCTCCCTCAACTTGAGACTTCTGTGGCATTGTGTTGTGGGGTAAAACTGCACATTCTGGAGTGGCCTTTTATTGTCCCCAGCACAAAGTGCACCTGTGTAATGATCATGCTGTTTTAATCAGCTTCTTGATATGCCACATCTGTCAGGTGGATGGATTATCTTGGCAAAGGAGAAATGCTCAGTAACAGAGAAACGTAATTAGAGAGAAATAAGCTTTTTGTGCGTTTTTGAACAAGCATGGGAAACAGTGTTTAAGCCTTTACAATGAAGATCTGTGAAGTTATTTGGATTTTTATGAATTATCTTTGAAACACAGGGTCCTGAGAAATGGACGTTTCTTTATTTGCTGAGTTTATTTTGTTCCAATAACATCCAATGTGGTCTAAAGATGCATATGATTCTAAGAATGATTCTCTTCATGGCTTGCTATTAGATTTATTTATCATATTTTCTATGCTAATGTTGTTGTTTTTTCAATCATGATTTACCAATTTGAAGAAAGGTTTTTCAAGAAGAATATTAATGATTCATGAGTACAAGTCATATGAGAACTGTGATGTTGGCAAGGTGTGCAGGGGTGTCAAACTCATCTTGCCAAGGGCCACATTTGGTCTTCACTGAGGTCCGGAGGGAGGCCCACGTGCCGGATGTTTGACACCCCTGATTTTGTGTTTATTTCCATGAAGTATTGTTGGCTAAACTGTGTACATCCTTACTATACACTGCATTTGGAAAGTATTCATACCCCCTGACTTTATCCACGTGTTATGTTATAGCCTTATTCTAAAATTGATAAAATAATATTTTCCGCTCATCAATCTACACACAATAATGACAAAGCAAAAACAGGGTATTTAGAATTTTGGGGGGAAATGTATTAAAAATAAAATAGACATTTTGCTACGGTTAATCATTTTCTACAACTTGATTGGAGTCCACCTGTTGTAAATTCAATTGATTGGACATGATGTTGAAAGGCACACATCTGTCTATATAAAGGTCCCACAGTTGACAGTGCATGTCAGAGCAAAAACCAAGCCATGAGGTCAAGGGAATTGTCCGTAGAGCTCCGAGACAGGATTGTGTCGAGGCACAGATCTGGGGAAGGGTAACAAAACATTTCTGCAGCATTGAAGGTCCCCAAGGACACAGAGGCCTCCATCATTCATAAATGGAAGAAGTTTGGAACCACCAAGACTCTTCCTAGAGCTGGTTGCCTGGCCAAACTGAGCAATCGGGGGAGAAGGGCCTTGGTCAGGTAGGTGACCATGAACCGGATGGTCACTCTGACAGAGCTCCAGAGTTCATCTGTGGAGATGGGAGAACCTTCCAGAAGGACAACCATCTCTGAAGCACTCCACCAATCAGGCCTTTATGGTAGAGTGGCCAGACGGAAGCCACTCCTCAGTAAAAGGCACATGACAGCCTGCTTGGAGTTTGCCAAAAGGCACCTAAAGGACTCTCAAACCATGAGATGTTTTTTAGTTGCAGGAACTGGGAGACTAGTCAGGATCAAGGGAAAGATGAACAGAGCAAAGTACAGAGAGATCCTTGATGAAAACCTGCTTCACAGCGTTCAGGACCTCAGACTGGGGCGAAGGTTCACCTTCCCACAGGACAACGACCCTAAGCACATAGCCAAGACAATGTCCTTGAGTGGCCCTGCCAGAGCCCGGACTTGAACCCGATCGAACATCTCTGGAGAGACCTGAAAATAGCTGTGCAGCGACACTCCCCATCCCATCTGACAGACCTTGAGAGGATCTGCAGAGAAGAATGGGAGAAACTCCCCAAATACAGGTGTGCCAAGCTTGTAGCATCAAACCCAAGAAGACTCGAGACTGTAATCGCTGCCAAAGGTGCTTCAACAAAGTACTGAGTAAAGGGTCTGAATACTTATGTAAATGTTATATTTCAGTTTTTTTATTTTTAATACATTTGCAGAATTTCTTAACCCGTTTTCGCTTTGTCGTTATGGGGTATTGTGTGTAGAATAAGAAAACAATTACAGCAATTTTAGAGCTCAGGCTGTAATGTAACAAAATGGCTGTAACGTAACAAAATGTGGAAAAAGTCAGTCTGAATACTTTCCGAATGCATTGTGTATACCCATGAAGTATTGTCAGCCAATTTGTACATCCTTACTAAATATTAATGTGTATTTCCATGTTTTCCATTATTTGTCAATAGATTCTACAAGCACCTGGACCGTGGGTACAACACGTGTGCTAGAACAGACTTCTACTTTACTCCTCTGGCTGCTTCTAAACTGGCCAAGAAGAGGGAAGAAGCACTGGAACGGGTCAAGAGAGAGGCCGAGCAGAAAGCCCGGGAGGAGAAGGAGAGGGAGAGGGAACGAGAGAGGGAACGAGAGAGAGAGAAGGAACAGGAGAGAGCTGCGGTGAGTGTTTGGTGTAGTTTGTCTCCATCTCAGCACCATCCCAACATCAACATATGTGAAAATGAAGAGTTGCTATGTTTTGTAGTAAAAAAAGATGGGAAGATACGTTTTTCCAATGACATAGAAACGCCCCATTTTCACAACTGTTGTTGTTGCCGTGGTGCTGGAGTTGAAATTTCCCTTTAACTTTACATTCTGTTCTAAAACATCCTTTATGAGTGTTTGTGTCCAACTGCTCACTTACAACCTATTATAACCTCCTTATAACATTTAACCTTTTATTACCACCTTATAACCTGTTACAACCACCTTAAACCGTTTAACCTTTTATTACCACCTTATAACCTGTTACAACCTATTATAACCTCCTTATAACATTTAACCTTTTATTACCACCTTATAACCTGTTACAACCACCTTAAACCGTTTAACCTTTTATTACCACCTTATAACCTGTTACAACCTATTATAACCTCCTTATAACATTTAACCTTTTATTACCACCTTATAACCTGTTACAACCACCTTAAACCGTTTAACCTTTTATTACCACCTTATAACCTGTTACAACCTATTATAACCTCCTTATAACATTTAACCTTTTATTACCACCTTATAACCTGTTACAACCTATTATAACCTCCTTATAACATTTAACCTTTTATTACCACCTTATAACCTGTTACAACCACCTTAAACCGTTTAACCTTTTATTACCACCTTATAACCTGTTACAACCTATTATAACCTCCTTATAACATTTAACCTTTTATTACCACCTTATAACCTGTTACAACCACCTTATAACATTTAACCTTTTATTACCACATTAGCTCCTTATAACCTGTTACAACCACCTTAAACCTATTATAACCTCCTTATAACCTATTACAACCACCTTAAACCTATTATAACCTCCTTATAACCTATTACAACCACGTTAAACCTATTATAACCTATTACAACCACCTTAAACCTATTATAACCTGTTACAACCACCTTAAACCTATTATAACCTCCTTATAACCTGTTACAACCACCTTAAACCGTTTAACCTTTTATTACCACCTTATAACCTGTTACAACCTATTATAACCTCCTTATAACCTGTTACAACCTATTATAACCTCCTTATAATGTTTAACCTTTTACAGCCTATTATAAGTTCCTTATGTTACACCCTTCTTAAAGGTTATAATGTGGTTATAAAAGGTAAACGTTATGAGGTTATAATAGGTTGTAAGGAGTTATAACCTGATAACGTTTACAACCTATTATAACCTGTTACAACCACCTTACATCCTATACCTTTCTTACGACTTGTTATAACCTCCCAGTGTGTGTAACCTCTTGCACATATCTCTCTCTCTCTCTCTCTCTGTTCCAGAAAGCCTCCAGTTCGTGTCACGATGGCCGTATGGGTGATCCCCAGATGGGTGGCTCCGCCCACATGCGTCCTCCCTTTGACGGCCCCCCTACCTCCATCGCCGCGGTGCCCCCTTACATCGGGCCCGACACGCCCGCCCTGCGCACCCTCAGCGAGTACGCCCGCCCCCACGTCATGTCCCCGACCAATAGGAACCACCCTTTCTTCGTCTCCCTCAACCCCAACGACCCCCTGATGGCCTATCACATGCCCGGCCTCTACAACGCCGACCCGGGTATGCGGGAGCGCGAGCTGCGAGAGCGGGAGATGAGGGAGAGAGAGATGAGGGAGAGGGAGCTGAGGGAGAGGATGAAGCCTGGGTTCGAACACAAGCCCCCAGAGCTAGAAGGCATGCACCCTTCGGCTAACCCCATGGAGCACTTCGCCCGACACGGCGCCATCTCCTTACCATCCATGGCGGGGCCACACCCCTTCGCTTCCTTCCACCCAGGTCTCAACCCCCTGGAGAGAGAGCGTTTGGCGTTGGCCGCGGGACCCCAGCTCAGACCAGACATGAGCTATCCGGAGCGGCTGGCGGCGGAGAGGCTGCACGCCGAGAGGATGGCGGCGGTGGCCAACGACCCTATCGCCAGGCTTCAGATGTTCAACATCACACCTCATCACCACCAGCACTCCCACATCCACTCACACCTGCACCTTCACCAGCAGGACTCCCTGCACCAAGGTCACACTATTCCCATAAAACAATATTCTAAATACTGCAATAGTCTTGAAAGTAACTTGTTAACTGTAGCTAGTCAATTACTATATTAGCAGCCTTGATGGTACAATTCTTCTAACCCCATCAAACGGCTGTAGCATGCAGTGATCAATAACAATCCGTTCTTAACTGATCTACCTGTTTATGACGACGTTAGAGTAATTGATCATTCTGATGTATTGTGATGAGCTGTATGTATAAGTGTTCACTGACCAGGTGGTGTTCTGACTGTGTGCAGGCGGGGGTGAATGTCTTGTGTGCCCTCCAGGTTCGGGGGGGCACCCCCTCGTAGACCCCCTGGCAGGAGGCCCTCACCTTGCCCGCTTCCCCTACCCGCACGGCGCAATCCCCAATTCCCTCCTGGGACAGAATCCACACGAACATGAGATGCTGCGACACCCCGTCTTCGGTAAGAACCTCAACCAACAACATGCCGAGCTGAGCTGTACTGAGCCGAGCTGTACTGAACTGAGCTGAGCTGAGCCGTACTGAGCTGAGCCGTACTGAGCCGAGCCGTACTGGGCCGAGTCGAGCTGTACTGAGCTGAGCCGAGCCGTACTGAGCTGAGCAGAGCTGTACTGAGCCGAGCTGAGCCGAGCCGTACTGAGCCGAGCTGTACTGAGCTGAGCTGAGCCGTACTGGGCCGAGTCGAGCCGTACTGGGCCGAGTCGAGCCGTACTGGGCCGAGTCGAGCCGTACTGAGCTGAGCCGTACTGGGCCGAGTCGAGCCGTACTGAGCTGAGCCGAGCCGTACTGAGCTGAGCCGTACTGGGCCGAGTCGAGCCGTACTGAGCCGTACTGAGCCGAGCCGTACTGGGCCGAGTCGAGCCGTACTGGGCCGAGTCGAGCCGTACTGGGCCGAGTCGAGCCGTACTGAGCTGAGCCGTACTGGGCCGAGTCGAGCCGTACTGAGCTGAGCCGAGCCGTACTGAGCTGAGCCGAGCCGTACTGAGCCGAGCCGTACTGGGCCGAGTCGAGCCGTACTGAGCCGTACTGAGCCGAGCCGTACTGGGCCGAGCCGAGCTGTACTGAGCCGAGTCGAGCCGTACTGAGCTGAGCCGTACTGGGCCGAGTCGAGCCGTACTGAGCTGAGCCGTACTGAGCTGAGCCGAGCCGTACTGAGCCGAGCCGTACTGGGCCGAGTCGAGCCGTACTGAGCCGTACTGAGCCGAGCCGTACTGGGCCGAGTCGAGCCGTACTGGGCCGAGTCGAGCCGTACTGGGCCGAGTCGAGCCGTACTGAGCTGAGCCGTACTGGGCCGAGTCGAGCCGTACTGAGCTGAGCCGAGCCGTACTGAGCTGAGCCGAGCCGTACTGAGCCGAGCCGTACTGGGCCGAGTCGAGCCGTACTGAGCCGTACTGAGCCGAGCCGTACTGGGCCGAGCCGAGCTGTACTGAGCCGAGCTGAGCTGAGCTGAGCCGTACTGAGCTGAGCCGTACTGAGCTGAGCCGTACTGAGCCGAGCTGTACTGAGCCGAGCCGAGTTGTACTGAGCCGGTCACACAAATCATAGTCGCTGGAACAGGACAATGTCAAAAGAAAATATCCGAGCCAGAGCAGTTTGGTTTTTGGGTCAATGCGATAGTGTGACGAGGGATTTATTTACCACAGTGGGATCTCTATTCGTACGTAGTCAAGCCTGGTCCTGATCCTGTTGCGTTCCTCTCTCCAGGTACTCCGTACCCCCGGGACCTTCCTCCCCAGATGTCCGCAGCCCACCAGCTCCAGGCCATGCATGCACAGTCTGCAGAGCTGCAGCGGCTAGCTATGGAACAGCAGTGGCTGCATGGACATCACCACATGCACGGTGGTCCACTTCCTGGACAAGAGGATTATTACAGGTCAGAGACACACGGAGAGACGCCTACTGAAATACAGGCCTACTGAAGTACACACCTACTGAAATACACGCCTACTGAAATACACACCTACTGAAATACACGCCTACTGGAATACACGCCTACTGAAATACACGCCTACTGAAGTACACGCCTACTGAAATACACGCCTACTGAAATACACGCCTACTGAAGTACACGCCTACTGAAATACACGCCTACTGAAGTACACGCCTACTGAAATACACGCCTACTGAAATACACGCCTACTGAAATACACGCCTACTGAAGTACACGCCTACTGAAATACACGCCTACTGAAATACACACCTACTGAAATACACGCCTACTGAAATACACGCCTACTGACACGCCTACTGAAATACACGCCTACTGACACGCCTACTGAAATACACACCTACTGAAATACACGCCTACTGAAATACACGCCTACTGAAATACACGCCTACTGAAATACACGCCTACTGACACGCCTACTGAAATACACGCCTACTGGAATACACGCCTACTGAAATACACGCCTACTGACACGCCTACTGAAATACACGCCTACTGACATACACGCCTACTGAAATACACGCCTACTGACATACACACCTACTGACATACACACCTACTGAACGACACGCCTACTGAACGACACGTCTACTGGAATACACGCCTACTGAAATACACGCCTACTGAAATACACGCCTACTGAAATACACGCCTACTGACACGCCTACTGAACGACAATGCGTACTGAAATACACGTCCTACTGAACGACACGCCTACTGACACGCCTACTGAAATACACGTCCTACTGAAATACACGTCCTACTGAAATACACGCCTACTGAACGACACGCCTACTGACACGCCTACTGAAATACACGTCCTACTGAACGACACGCCTACTGACACGCCTACTGAAATACACGCCTACTGAACGACACGCCTACCGAACGACACGTCTACCGAAATACACGCTACCGAACGACACGCCTACTGAACGCCACTCCTACTGAAATACAGGCCTACTGAAATACAGGCCTACTGAAATACACGCCTACTGACATACACGCCTACTGAAATACACGCCTACTGAAATACACGCCTACTGAAATACAGGCCTACTGACACGCCTACTGAAATACACGCCTACTGACACGCCTACTGAAATACACACCTACTGACACGCCTACTGAAATACACGCCTACTGACACGCCTACTGAACGACACGCCTACTGAAATACACGCCTACTGAAATACACGCCTACTGAAATACACGCCTACTGAAATACACGCCTACTGAAATACACGCCTACTGAAATACAGGCCTACTGACACGCCTACTGAAATACACGCCTACTGACACGCCTACTGAAATACACACCTACTGACACGCCTACTGAAATACACGCCTACTGACACGCCTACTGAACGACACGCCTACTGAAATACACGCCTACTGAAATACACGCCTACTGAAATACACGCCTACTGAAATACACGCCTACTGAAATACACGCCTACTGAAATACACGCCTACTGAAATACACGCCTACTGAAATACACGCCTACTGAAATACACGCCTACTGAAATACACGCCTACTGAAATACACGCCCTACTGAAATACACGCCTACTGAAATACACGCCTACTGAAATACACGCCCTACTGAACGACACGCCTACTGAAATACACGCCTACTGAAATACACGCCTACTGACACGCCTACTGAAATACACGTCCTACTGAACGACACGCCTACTGGAATACACGCCTACTGAAATACACGCCTACTGACACGCATACTGAAATACACGCCTACTGACATACACGCCTACTGAACGACACGCCTACTGAACGACACGTCTACTGGAATACACACCTACTGAAATACACGCCTACTGACACGCCTACTGACATACACGCCTACTGAAATACACGCCTACTGAAATACAGGCCTACTGAAATACACGCCTACTGAAATACACGCCTACTGAAATACACGCCTACTGAAATACACGCCTACTGACACGCCTACTGAACGACAATGCGGATTGAAATACACGTCCTACTGAACGACACGCCTACTGAAATACACGTCCTACTGAACGACACGCCTACTGACACGCCTACTGAAATACACGCCTACTGAAATACACGCCTACTGAAATACACGCCTACTGAACGACACGCCTACTGAAATACACGCCTACTGACACGCCTACTGAAATACACGCCTACTGAACGACACGCCTACCGAACGACACGCCTACCGAAATACACGCCTACTGAACGACACGCCTACTGAAATACAGGCCTACTGAAATACACGCCTACTGAAATACACGCCTACTGACACGCCTACTGACATACACGCCTACTGAAATACACGCCTACTGAAATACAGGCCTACTGACACGCCTACTGAAATACACACCTACTGACACGCCTACTGAAATACACGCCTACTGACACGCCTACTGAACGACACGCCTACTGAACGACACGCCTACTGAAATACAGGCCTACTGAAATACACGCCTACTGAAATACACGCCTACTGAAATACACGCCTACTGAAATACACGTCTACTGAAATACACGTCCTACTGAACGACACGCCTACTGAAATACACGCCTACTGAACGACACGCCTACTGAAATACACGCCTACTGACACGCCTACTGAAATACACGCCTACTGACATACACGCCTACTGAACGACACGCCTACTGAACGACACGTCTACCGAAATACACGCCTACCGAAATACACGCCTACCGAAATACACGCCTACTGAACGACACGTCTACTGAACGACACGCCTACTGAAATACAGGCCTACTGAAATACACGCATACTGACACGCCTACTGACATACACGCCTACTGAAATACACGCCTACTGAAATACACGCCTACTGACACGCCTACTGACACGCCTACTGACATACACGCCTACTGACATACACGCCTACTGAAATACAGGCCTACTGACACGCCTACTGAAATACACGCCTACTGACACGCCTACTGAAATACACGCCTACTGACACGCCTACTGAAATACACGCCTACTAACACGCCTACTGAACGACACGCCTACTGAAATACACGCCTACTGAATACACGTCTACTGAAATACACGCCTACTGAAATACACGCCTACTGAAAATACACGCCTACTGAAATACACGCCTACTGAAATACACGCCTACTGAAATACACGCCTACTGAAATACACGCCTACTGAAATACACGTCCTACTGAAATACACGCCTACTGAAATACACGCCTACTGAAATACACGCCTACTGAAATACACGCCTACTGAAATACACGCCTACTGAAATACACGTCCTACTGAAATACACGCCTACTGAAATACACGCCTACTGAAATACACGCCTACTGAAATACACGCCTACTGACACGCCTACTGAAATACACGCCTACTGAAATACACTTCCTACTGAACGACACGCCTACTGAAATACACGCCTACTGAAATACACGCCTACTGAAATACACGCCTACTGAAATACACGCCTACTGAAATACACGCCTACTGAAATACACGCCTACTGAAATACACGCCTACTGAAATACACGCCTACTGAACGACACGCCTACTGAAATACACACGTACTGAAATACACGCCTACTGAAATACACAGACACATTTGAAAACGCTTAACCATACACACACACACTCATTACAAACACACTGACAGAGGTGGCCTCGACCGACCTAGACAGCATCGGTCCTTAGATGGGATTAAAAAATAAGAATAATTTCATTAAATTACAAAACAAATATTAAACATAACAAAATGGTTCATCTGTTTTTATAAATTCTTGTTGCTAATTTAAAAAGATTTTCATTTGTGTGATTTCTGTAAGATCATGCAGACGTTTCAAGTGATCTCGAGTTCCAGAAATGGACTCCTTTTACAGAAAAACCTGATGGCAAGTGATGTTTTACCTTAAGAACTAACTCCGCACTTTGCACTTTCAGAGAATGTGACCCCATAGGGTCTCTATATATATATATATATATATATATATAGACTGAATGTAGTCACTGTTTTATATGGGTTGTGGAGCAAGTCTCTACTAACATTTTAAAGATTGCATTGGGCAAATTATAGACATGTTTCTTAGTAATTATACTGCAGTGATGAAATGTTTAAATGCACTCTTGTAGCCGCTTTGTTCCAGGTTCTCCAGCTTTGTGATCGACTTGTAATACAATAGCGCCTGTGAGAATATCAGTGTGCATATAAACCTTGGCAGGGGCATTTTTTTTGTTTTATTTCTAAACTTAAGACAAGTTAAAAAAAGAGTGGCGACGTTAACGTGTTTTTTGTTGTTGTTGTTGTTGTTGTTGTTGTTGTGTGTTCTGTGTTTTAGCCGCCTGAAGAAGGAAAGCGACAAGCAACTGTAACTGACCAATGGGGACGCAGAGACACGCAGGAAGTTGCCTAGGACACAGGAAGTAGTTACAGAACAGTCAGTCAATCAAAGGAACCCAACCTCCGCTTCTCCAAAACACAATTCTCCTTACAAAAACAACAAGAAGCTGAAGAAGGAGGATCGTTCTATCGTCTGTTTTCTTTCCCTGTCCGTTGGGGGGGGGGGGGGGGGGTTTATTTTTCCCCAAAAAACATTGAGAAAGACTTTGTTTGGTGTAAGTATAGCCTTTAAGTAGTGACAACGACCTCGAGACTGCATGAAAACTACTGTAAAGCTTCCTCAACTTGTTTTGTAGGTGGTAGAAATGCAAGACACTTTGTCACTGTGCTAGTCGACGACGAAGACGAAGACGAAACGTTCCAGACATTATAGCCACGGAAAGATTCAGAACAAAGTGCTATCTTATTTTAATACATTGTTGGAGGTTTCATCGTTTTTACGAAAAGCTGCAGCATGGTGTTTTTGAGTCTGTAAATAGTATATCTATATATATATACATACATATATATATATATACATATCATTATTATTATGTTACTAGGTGTGGACTCGGAACCAAGTCATTTATAAACCTCCAATATGTGTTCTGAAGCATTATTCCATGTTTTAACAGGAGAGGGGGGGGCCAGACGATGGTCCCAGTCCTGATAAACCTTAGAGAGAGCGGTATGGTCCCAGTCCTGATAAACCTTAGAGAGAGCGGTATGGTCCCAGTCCTGATAAACCTTAGAGAGAGCGGTATGGTCCCAGTCCTGATAAACCTTAGAGAGAGCGGTATGGTCCCGGTCCTGATAAACCTTAGAGAGAGCGGTATGGTCCCGGTCCTGATAAACCTTAGAGAGAGCGGTATAGTCCCAGACACCTATCATCATACACCCCTTAACAAGCACCTTATTGGCTAACAGAATGCCTGAACTCACTGTGTTGTTGAGGTAATGATTTGACACACTTGAAGAGGAGTCACTGAGTCGTCTATGGATCAGCATACTGTCCTGCCCTGCCCTCTCCTGCCCTGTCCTGTCCAGCCCTGTCCTGCCCTGTCCTGTCCAGCCCTCTCCTGTCCTGTCCAGCGCTCTCGTGTCCTGTCCAGCCCTGTCCTGTCCTGCCCTCTCCTGCCCTGTCCTGTCCAGCGCTGTCCTGTCCTGCCCTGTCCTGTCCAGCCCTCTCCTGTCCTGTCCAGCGCTCTCGTGTCCTGTCCAGCCCTGTCCTGTCCTGCCCTCTCCTGCCCTGTCCAGCGCCCTCCTGTCCTCTCCTTTCCTGCCCTCTCCTGTCCTGCCCTCTCCTGTCCTGCCCTGCCCTCTCCTTTCCTGTCCTGCCCCCTCCTGTCCTGTCCTGCCCTCTCCTGTCCTGCCCTCTCCTGTCCTGCCCTCTCCTGTCCTGTCCTGCCCCCTCCTGTCCTGTCCTGCCCTCTCCTTTCCTGCCCTCTCCTGTCCTGCCCTCTCCTGTCCTGTCCTGCCCTCTCCTGTCCTGTCCTGTCCTGCCCTGTAGTTGACAAGCCCCTGATGCAGACACCATCTAAAGCACTCAAAAGAAGACTGGATTGAATCCTTCAGCGCTTTTAATTGGTTTTGACACTCGACTTCAGTATTGACTCAACAAAATTAATTTTTTTTTTTTTTTTAAGATTAGGCAGATATTTAACCGGGTTTCATGTTTTCTTTTAAAATGTTTTAAATTATCTTTGTGTATCTAAACTACGCGAGGCCCCAACATGCCTTTTTAAATGTGTTCTGACTGTGGGTGAGTGGAGTTGTACAAAAGTTACTTGAGGTAACCGAAGGTAGTGGTTATGTATTTTCCTCCCTCTACCTGGTCAAGTGGTCCTGACTGCTACAGTTGGAAACCTCCTACTAGATCGTCCTCCAGAGCAGTGTGCTGTGCTGCCATATTCACTGTGACACTAAGGGGCCTAGTTACATGGGAGGTAGGACCAGACACTAGACAGTGAAGATGTAATATCCTGTCAACCTCCGCCTGTCCTGTGTTTGAGTTCCTTCTACTCCTCTCTGGTCCATCCATGACCTCTGTTTGTTTGTCTGTCCGTTTGTCTTCCATGCACCATCACTCTTGTCCTCTCTTCCTCTCCCCTTCCTCCTCCATCCCTCTCTTCCTGTCCCCTTCCTCCTCCATCCCTCTCTTCCTCTCCATCCCTCTCTTCCTCTCCCCTTCCTCCTCCATCCCTCTCTTCTTCTCCCCTTCCTCCTCCATCCCTCTCTTCCTGTCCCCTTCCTCCTCCATCCCTCTCTTCCTCTCCATCCCTCTCTTCCTCTCCCCTTCCTCCTCCATCCCTCTCTTCTTCTCCCCTTCCTCCTCCATCCCTCTCTTCTTCTCCCCTTCCTCCTCCATCCCTCTCTTCCTGTCCCCTTCCTCCTCCATCCCTCTCTTCTTCTCCCCTTCCTCCTCCATCCCTCTCTTCTTCTCCCCTTCCTCCTCCATCCCTCTCTTCCTGTCCCCTTTCCTCCTCCATCCCTCTCTCTTCTCCCCTTCCTCCTCCATCCCTCTCTTCTTCTCCCCTTCCTCCTCCATCCCTCTCTTCTTCTCCCCTTCCTCCTCCATCCCTCTCTTCTTCTCCCCTTCCTCCTCCATCCCTCTCTTCTTCTCCCCTTCCTCCTCCATCCCTCTCTTCTTCTCCCCTTCCTCCTCCATCCCTCTCTTCTTCTCCCCTTCCTCCTCCATCCCTCTCTTCTTCTCCCCTTCCTCCTCCATCCCTCTCTTCTTCTCCCCTTCCTCCTCCATCCCTCTCTTCTTCTCCCCTTCCTCCTCCATCCCTCTCTTCCTGTCCCCTTCCTCCTCCATCCCTCTCTTCTTCTCCCCTTCCTCCTCCATCCCTCTCTTCTTCTCCCCTTCCTCCTCCATCCCTCTCTTCCTCTCCCCTTCCTCCTCCATCCCTCTCTTCCTGTCCCCTTCCTCCTCCATCCCTCTCTTCTTCTCCCCTTCCTCCTCCATCCCTCTCTTCCTGTCCCCTTCCTCCTCCATCCCTCTCTTCTTCTCCCCTTCCTCCTCCATCCCTCTCTTCCTGTCCTTCAAACCCTTGGATGTTTAGTGTTGTCAATGGTTTAGCTTCTCTTTCAAAGCGGAAATAGCAGAATGTCTATACATTCTGACCGGCTAAGATTTATATATAAAACTGGTATCTTGAAGCTTATTGTATATATTAGTAGTCACCATGGGGATGACGACACGACAATGTAAACAAAAAGTAGAAATAATATGAAAAATTGTGATTCCTGTGTTCTCTCTCTCCATTTGAGTATTTTGTATTTTTTTTTTCAAAAATTTGTGGAATTAAAATAAACGACTAAGTTACACCACAAGACTTTTGTTATTGGTTTTAATTTAGACGTTTCCTGTTGGTAATGTATGCTGGGAAAATGTTTTCTTCGTCATTATTGGATACACATTCAATCTGGCGGCAGGCACGCTTCAACAACAGCAGCTGTCATTTAGAGAAGCTATTATCCCTCTAGTGCCGACTGAATGTTACTCTGGAGATAATGTGAATACAGACTGAATGTTAATCTGGAGATAATGTGAATCCAGACTGAATGTTACTCTGGAGATAATGTGAATACAGACTGAATGTTACTCTGGAGATAATGTGAATCCAGACTGAACGTTACTCTGGAGATAATGTGAATCCAGACTGAATGTTAATCTGGAGATAATGTGAATCCAGACTGAATGTTAATCTGGAGATAATGTGAATCCAGACTGAATTTTACTCCAGAGATACTGTAGCCTGGTGAATCAGGACTGAATGTTACTCCAGAGATAATGTAGCCTGGTGAATCAGGACTGAATGTTACTCCAGAGGTAATGTAGCCAAGTGAATCCAGACTGAATGTTACTCCAGAGGTAATGTAGCCAAGTGAATCCAGGCTGAATGTTATTCCAGAGATAATGTAGCCTGGTGAATGCAGATTGAACGCTATCAATTATTGGAATTCACCAGGCTACATTATCTCTTCAGGTAACGTTCAGTCTTGATTCACCAGGCTAGAAATGACGCCCTGTCCTCGGTGAAAACGGGTTCCTCAGAATTCCACTCTACTCCCCAGGTTTTCAGTCGTGATCATGTGACAGATGCCTCTTTTAGTTAGGTGGTGATGTCTGTTGTTTCTGAGCCTCACCTCCCCACAAGACACAAGGAAACAACAGAGAGAGCTTAAAGCGCCAGCTCCACTGCCTGCTTGAATTAGTTATTTATCCTCAACGATGGAACGACTGACTCGATGTCATCCCAAATCACATTCTGATAATCTGGTGGTGTACCACTCAGGCACAGAGACACACACACACACACACACACACACACTGAAATATGGTCTGAAAACATTCTTGCTATGAATAGCAAAGTCTGTCCGTGGTCTAAAAGAGATCTTGAGTGATACAGAGCCTCGTCCTCAGTCTTTCTATTCTACCTCATACCCCCGTCTCCCTCTTTCCCCAGCAGTCTGCTGAGTGTGTGGCAGCGTAGAGGCTAGTAGCTACAATTGAAGTCGGAAGTTTTACATACACCTTAGCCAAATACATTCAAACTCAGTTTTTCACAATTCCTTGACATTTAATCTTAGTAAAAATTCCCTGTTTTAGGTCAGTTAGGATCACCACTTTATTTTTAAGAATGTGAAATGTCAGAATAATAGTAGAGAGAATTATTTATTTCAGCTTTTATTTCTTTCATCACATTCCCAGTGGGTCAGAAGTTTACATACACTCAATTAGTATTTGGTAGCATTGCCTTTAAATTGTTTAACTTGGGTCAAACGTTTAGGGTAGCCTTCCACAAGCTTCCCACAATAAGTTGGGTGAATTTTGGCCCATTCCTCCTGACAGAGCTGGTGTAACTGGGTCAGGTTTGTTGACCTCCTTGCTCGCACACACCTTTTCACTTCTGCCCACAAATGTTCTAAAGGATTGGGGTCAGGGCTTTGTGATGGCCACTTCAATACCTTGACTTTGTTGTCCTTAAGCCATTTTGCCACAACTTTGGAAGTATGCTTGGGGTCATTGTCCATTTGGAAGACCCATTTGCGACCAAGCTTTAACTTCCTGACTGACGTCTTGAGATGTTGCTTCAATATATCCACATAATAAGTGTTCTAGTCCCTCCTGCAGCAAAGCACCCCCACAACATGATGCTGCCACCCCCGTGCTTCACGGTTGGGATGGTGTTCTTCAGCTTGCAAGCCTCCCCCTTTATCCTCCAAACATAACGATGGTCATTATGACCAAACAGTTCTATTTTTATTTCATCAAACCAGAGGACATTTCTCCAAAAAGTACGATCATTGTCGACCTTACTGACCCTTTAATCTCCATGGTGACCACTGCTCAGACAGTCTGTCATAATGTATGTCCTGCTTTTCTCAAGCTCTTGCTGATCATCTGTTTATCCCAGAGCAGAGGGACACTTCTGGTGATTTCATCAAAACAGCTCTGGCTGCGTTGTGGTCCTTGGGCTCAGAGTTGCTCATGGTAACAGACTTGCGTTTTGGCGTCTCTAGAACTGTCTTCATGGACAGACATTTTGAGTGGATCCCTCCGATCATCATACTAATGGGGTTTTGTATGGATCTGTTCATTTCCATCTGTCAACAACTGTAGACCCTGCTGCTTCCTCCTGGGGGTCTCTCTGTCCTTTCTTTCTCTCTCTCTTTCTCTCTGTGTGTGTCTGCCTGCGTCTCTCCCTCTGTTTGTTTCTGGGTCTCTCCCTCTGTCTGTCTCTGGGTCTCTCCCTCTGTCTGTCTCTGGGTCTCTCCCTCTGTGTGTCTCTGGGTCTCTCCCCCTGTGTGTCTCTGGGTCTCTCCCCCTGTGTGTCTCTGGGTCTCTCCCCCCGTCTGTCTCTGGGTCTCTCCCCCCGTCTGTCTCTGGGTCTCTCCCCCCGTCTGTCTCTGGGTCTCTCCCCCCGTCTGTCTCTGGGTCTCTCCCCCCGTCTGTCTCTGGGTCTCCCCCCCGTCTGTCTCTGGGTCTCTCCCCCCGTCTGTCTCTGGGTCTCTCCCCCCGTCTGTCTCTGGGTCTCTCCCCCCGTCTGTCCTCTGGGTCTCTCCCCCCGTCTGTCTCTGGGTCTCTCCCCCCGTCTGTCTCTGGGTCTCTCCCCCGTCTGTCTCTGGGTCTCTCCCCCCGTCTGTCTCTGGGTCTCTCCCCCCGTCTGTCTCTGGGTCTCTCCCCCCGTCTGTCTCTGGGTCTCTCCCCCCGTCTGTCTCTGGGTCTCTCCCCCCGTCTGTCTCTGGGTCTCTCCCCCGTCTGTCTCTGGGTCTCTCCCCCCCGTCTGTCTCTGGGTCTCTCCCCCCAGTCTGTCTCTGGGTCTCTCCCCCCGTCTGTCTCTGGGTCTCTCCCCCGTCTGTCTCTGGGTCTCTCCCCCCGTCTGTCTCTGGGTCTCTCCCCCCGTCTGTCTCTGGGTCTCTCCCCCCGTCTGTCTCTGGGTCTCTCCCCCCGTCTGTCTCTGGGTCTCTCCCCCGTCTGTCTCTGGGTCTCTCCCCCCGTCTGTCTCTGGGTCTCTCCCCCCGTCTGTCTCTGGGTCTCTCCCCCCGTCTGTCTCTGGGTCTCTCCCCCCGTCTGTCTCTGGGTCTCTCCCCCCGTCTGTCTCTGGGTCTCTCCCCCCGTCTGTCTCTGGGTCTCTCCCCCCGTCTGTCTCTGGGTCTCTCCCCCCGTCTGTCTCTGGGTCTCTCCCCCCGTCTGTCTCTGGGTCTCTCCCCCCGTCTGTCTCTGGGTCTCTCCCCCCGTCTGTCTCTGGGTCTCTCCCCCCGTCTGTCTCTGGGTCTCTCCCCCCGTCTGTCTCTGGGTCTCTCCCCCCCGTCTGTCTCTGGGTCTCTCCCCCCGTCTGTCTCTGGGTCTCTCCCCCCGTCTGTCTCTGGGTCTCTCCCCCCGTCTGTCTCTGGGTCTCTCCCCCCGTCTGTCTCTGGGTCTCTCCCCCCGTCTGTCTCTGGGTCTCTCCCCCCGTCTGTCTCTGGGTCTCTCCCTCCGTCTGTCTCTGGGTCTCTCCCTCCGTCTGTCTCTGGGTCTCTCCCTCTGTCTGTCTCTGGGTCTCTCCCTCTGTCTGTCTCTGGGTCTCTCCCTCCGTCTGTCTCTGGGTCTCTCCCTCTGTCTGTCTCTGGGTCTCTCCGTCTGTCTCTGGGTCTCTGTCTGTCTCTGGGTCTCTCCCTCTGTCTGTCTCTGGGTCTCTCCCTCTGTCTCTGGGTCTCTGTCTGTCTCTGGGTCTCTCCCTCTGTCTGTCTCTGGGTCTCTCCCTCTGTCTCTGTGCTGTTAGAAGGCAGCTGTTGCATCTCCCCACTGTGTTGTATCTCTCTTGGTTCTAATGATCTCGTACTCTGAATTCCTCTCATAGCTGATCTAGAGTCCCTGTCTGCACCGACCAACCGACCGGCAAGCAGTCCAACAGACCCGCTGGCCCGGACCAAACATTCCTCAGCCGCTCTAAACACACACTGGAGGCCACACACACACACACACACACAAGCTGAACATTCTCTGGGGTCCTGTCGACCGCCTGCCGCAAACTAAGCTTGCCCGATGCCTTTCTCTCTCTCTCTCCCTCTCCCTCCCTCCCTCCCTCCCTCCCTCCCTCTCTCTATTTCACTTGAGTTTTCTGCCTCTCCTAAATCCCGAGGTCTTCATTGTGTTCAGTAGATTTTGTTTCCCCTTGATTTATAACCCTGGCCGTTCTGGCTCCTAGCCTAGATGTGGTGATGTGTCCCAAATGGTATCTGGTGAGCTCTATGGGCCCTGTTAAGAAGTGGTGAATAAGGAATCATTTGGCCCCTAGACCAGATGAAGATACAATACCAGGGTATAATTAGTTATGCTGGCATCCCTCACATCATAGACCCTCTATAATGAAAAACATGGAGCTGGACTTGTGAACAAGGAACTCACTTTCAGAATTCTGTCTTTGGATTCTCTCCTTTCAATACTTTTGAGTGCCCGTTTTACTGTCTAACTGCATACGTGTCCAGTAGGTGTAATCTCACAGATAACTGCCATTACATCTCAATTTCACTGGACAAAAAAGTAGTACTGGAGACTTTACATAGTCTGCAGGGCGTTTCTACAGTACAGTGTATTTACGGTCTCTCTGCATGACCACTGTACTGTCCACTAGAGTGTGTGCAGCACAGATGATTGGTGTAATGTCAAAGGCAGACATTTAGAATTGAGCGACCAGTAACTGAGATGTAGTGGTGAGACCAGTAACTGAGTTGTAGGGGGGAGACCAGTAACTGAGTTGTAGGGGGGAGACCAGTAACTGAGTTGTAGGGGGGAGACCAGTAGCTGAGTTGTAGGGGGGAGACCAGTAACTGAGTTGTAGGGGGGAGACCAGTAGCTGAGTTGTAGGGGGGAGACCAGTAGCTGAGTTGTAGGGGGGAGACCAGTAACTGAGTTGTAGGGGGGGAGACCAGTAGCTGAGTTGTAGGGGGGAGACCAGTAACTGAGTTGTAGGGGGGAGACCAGTAACTGAATTGTAGGGGGGAGACCAGTAACTGAGTTGTAGGGGGGAGACCAGTAACTGAGTTGTAGTGGTGAGACCAGTAACTGAGTTGTAGGGGGGAGACCAGTAACTGAGTTGTAGGGGGGAGACCAGTAGGGGGAGACCAGTAACTGAGTTGAAGGGGGGAGACCAGTAGCTGAGTTGAAGGGGGGAGACCAGTAGCTGAGTTGTAGGGGGGAGACCAGTAACTGAGTTGTAGTGGGGAGACCAGTAACTGAGTTGTAGGGGGGAGACCAGTAACTGAGTTGTAGGGGGGAGACCAGTAACTGAGTTGTAGGGGGGAGACCAGTAGCTGAGTTGTAGGGGGGAGACCAGTAGCTGAGTTGTAGTGGTGAGACCAGTAACTGCGTTGTAGGGGGGAGACCAGTAGCTGAGATGTAGTGGTGAGACCAGTAACTGAGTTGTAGGGGGGAGACCAGTAACTGAGTTGTAGGGGGGAGACCAGTAGCTGAGTTGTAGTGGGGAGACCAGTAGCTGAGTTGTAGGGGGGAGACCAGTAGGGGGGAGACCAGTAACTGAGTTGTAGGGGGGAGACCAGTAACTGAGTTGTAGGGGGGAGACCAGTAACTGAGTTGTAGGGGGGAGACCAGTAGGGGGGAGACCAGTAACTGAGTTGTAGGGGGGAGACCAGTAGCTGAGTTGTAGGGGGGAGACCAGTAACTGAGTTGTAGGGGGGAGACCAGTAACTGAGTTGTAGGGGGAGACCAGTAACTGAGTTGTAGGGGGGAGACCAGTAGCTGAGTTGTAGTGGTGAGACCAGTAGCTGAGTTGTAGTGGTGAGACCAGTAACTGAGTTGTAGGGGGGAGACCAGTAACTGAGTTGTAGGGGGGAGACCAGTAGCTGAGATGTAGTGGTGAGACCAGTAGCTGAGTTGTAGGGGGGAGACCAGTAGCTGAGATGTAGTGGTGAGACCAGTAGCTGAGTTGTAGGGGGGAGACCAGTAACTGAGTTGTAGGGGGGAGACCAGTAACTGAGTTGTAGGGGAGAGACCAGTAACTGAGTTGTAGGGGGGAGACCAGTAGCTGAGTTGTAGTGGTGAGACCAGTAGCTGAGTTGTAGTGGTGAGACCAGTAACTGAGTTGTAGGGGGGAGACCAGTAACTGAGTTGTAGGGGGGAGACCAGTAGCTGAGATGTAGTGGTGAGACCAGTAGCTGAGTTGTAGTGGTGAGACCAGTAGCTGAGATGTAGTGGTGAGACCAGTAGCTGAGTTGTAGGGGGGAGACCAGTAACTGAGTTGTAGGGGGGAGACCAGTAACTGAGTTGTAGGGGGGAGACCAGTAACTGAGTTGTAGGGGGAGACCAGTAGCTGAGTTGTAGGGGGGAGACCAGTAACTGAGTTGTAGGGGGGAGACCAGTAGCTGAGTTGTAGGGGGGAGACCAGTAACTGAGTTGTAGGGGGGAGACCAGTAACTGAATTGTAGGGGGGAGACCAGTAACTGAGTTGTAGGGGGGAGACCAGTAACTGAGTTGTAGTGGTGAGACCAGTAACTGAGTTGTAGGGGGGAGACCAGTAACTGAGTTGTAGGGGGGAGACCAGTAGGGGGGAGACCAGTAGCTGAGTTGTAGGGGGGAGACCAGTAACTGAGTTGTAGGGGGGAGACCAGTAACTGAGTTGTAGGGGGGAGACCAGTAACTGAGTTGTAGGGGGGAGACCAGTAACTGAGTTGTAGGGGGGAGACCAGTAGCTGAGTTGTAGTGGTGAGACCAGTAACTGAGTTGTAGGGGGGGAGACCAGTAACTGAGTTGTAGGGGGGAGACCAGTAACTGAGTTGTAGAGGTGAGACCAGTAACTGAGTTGTAGGGGGGAGACCAGTAACTGAGTTGTAGGGGGGAGACCAGTAGCTGAGTTGTAGGGGGAGACCAGTAGCTGAGATGTAGTGGTGAGACCAGTAACTGAGTTGTAGGGGGGAGACCAGTAACTGAGTTGTAGTGGGGAGACCAGTAACTGAGTTGTAGGGGGGAGACCAGTAGGGGGGAGACCAGTAACTGAGTTGTAGGGGGGAGACCAGTAGCTGAGTTGTAGGGGGGAGACCAGTAACTGAGTTGTAGGGGGGAGACCAGTAACTGAGTTGTAGGGGGGAGACCAGTAACTGAGTTGTAGGGGGGAGACCAGTAACTGAGTTGTAGTGGGGAGACCAGTAACTGAGTTGTAGTGGGGAGACCAGTAACTGAGTTGTAGGGGGGAGACCAGTAACTGAGTTGTAGGGGGGGAGACCAGTAACTGAGTTGTAGGGGGGAGACCAGTAACTGAGTTGTAGGGGGGAGACCAGTAGCTGAGTTGTAGTGGTGAGACCAGTAACTGAGTTGTAGGGGGGAGACCAGTAGCTGAGATGTAGTGGTGAGACCAGTAGCTGAGATGTAGTGGTGAGACCAGTAACTGAGTTGTAGGGGGGTGACCAGTAACTGAGTTGTAGGGGGGAGACCAGTAGCTGAGTTGTAGGGGGGAGACCAGTAGCTGAGTTGTAGGGGGGAGACCAGTAACTGAGTTGTAGTGGGGAGACCAGTAACTGAGTTGTAGGGGGGAGACCAGTAACTGAGTTGTAGGGGGGAGACCAGTAACTGAGTTGTAGGGGGGGAGACCAGTAACTGAGTTGTAGGGGGGAGACCAGTAACTGAGTTGTAGGGGGGAGACCAGTAGCTGAGTTGTAGTGGTGAGACCAGTAACTGAGTTGTAGGGGGGAGACCAGTAACTGAGTTGTAGGGGGGAGACCAGTAGCTGAGATGTAGTGGTGAGACCAGTAACTGAGTTGTAGGGGGGAGACCAGTAACTGAGTTGTAGGGGGGAGACCAGTAACTGAGTTGTAGGGGGGAGACCAGTAGCTGAGTTGTAGGGGGGAGACCAGTAACTGAGTTGTAGGGGGGAGACCAGTAACTGAGTTGTAGGGGGGAGACCAGTAGCTGAGATGTAGTGGTGAGACCAGTAACTGAGTTGTAGGGGGGAGACCAGTAACTGAGTTGTAAGGGGGAGACCAGTAGCTGAGTTGTAGGGGGGAGACCAGTAGCTGAGTTGTAGGGGGGAGACCAGTAGCTGAGTTGTAGGGGGGAGACCAGTAGCTGAGTTGTAGGGGGGAGACCAGTAGCTGAGTTGTAGGGGGGAGACCAGTAACTGAGTTGTAGGGGGGAGACCAGTAACTGAGTTGTAGGGGGGAGACCAGTAACTGAGTTGTAGGGGGGAGACCAGTAGCTGAGTTGTAGGGGGGAGACCAGTAACTGAGTTGTAGGGGGGAGACCAGTAGCTGAGTTGTAGGGGGGAGACCAGTAACTGAGTTGTAGGGGGGAGACCAGTAACTGAGTTGTAGGGGGGAGACCAGTAACTGAGTTGTAGGGGGGAGACCAGTAACTGAGTTGTAGTGGTGAGACCAGTAACTGAGTTGTAGGGGGGAGACCAGTAACTGAGTTGTAGGGGGGAGACCAGTAGCTGAGTTGTAGGGGGGAGACCAGTAGCTGAGTTGTAGGGGGAGACCAGTAGCTGAGATGTAGTGGGGAGACCAGTAACTGAGTTGTAGTGGGGAGACCAGTAACTGAGTTGTAGGGGGGAGACCAGTAACTGAGTTGTAGGGGGGAGACCAGTAGCTGAGTTGTAGGGGGGAGACCAGTAACTGAGTTGTAGTGGGGAGACCAGTAACTGAGTTGTAGGGGGGAGACCAGTAACTGAGTTGTAGGGGGGAGACCAGTAACTGAGTTGTAGGGGGGAGACCAGTAACTGAGTTGTAGGGGGGGAGACCAGTAACTGAGTTGTAGGGGGGAGACCAGTAACTGAGTTGTAGGGGGGAGACCAGTAGCTGAGTTGTAGGGGGGAGACCAGTAGCTGAGTTGTAGTGGTGAGACCAGTAACTGAGTTGTAGGGGGGAGACCAGTAACTGAGTTGTGGGGGGGAGACCAGTAGCTGAGATGTAGTGGTGAGACCAGTAACTGAGTTGTAGGGGGGAGACCAGTAACTGAGTTGTAGGGGGGAGACCAGTAACTGAGTTGTAGGGGGGAGACCAGTAGCTGAGTTGTAGTGGTGAGACCAGTAACTGAGTTGTAGGGGGGAGACCAGTAACTGAGTTGTAGGGGGGAGACCAGTAGCTGAGATGTAGTGGTGAGACCAGTAACTGAGTTGTAGGGGGGAGACCAGTAACTGAGTTGTAGGGGGGAGACCAGTAGCTGAGTTGTAGGGGGGAGACCAGTAGCTGAGATGTAGTGGTGAGACCAGTAACTGAGTTGTAGGGGGGAGACCAGTAACTGAGTTGTAGTGGGGAGACCAGTAACTGAGTTGTAGGGGGGAGACCAGTAACTGAGTTGTAGAGGGGGAGACCAGTAGGGGGGAGACCAGTAGCTGAGTTGTAGGGGGGAGACCAGTAGCTGAGTTGTAGGGGGGAGACCAGTAACTGAGTTGTAGTGGGGAGACCAGTAACTGAGTTGTAGGGGGGAGACCAGTAGCTGAGTTGTAGTGGTGAGACCAGTAGCTGAGTTGTAGGGGGGAGACCAGTAACTGAGTTGTAGGGGGGAGACCAGTAACTGAGTTGTAGGGGGGAGACCAGTAGCTGAGATGTAGTGGTGAGACCAGTAGCTGAGTTGTAGGGGGGAGACCAGTAGCTGAGTTGTAGGGGGGAGACCAGTAACTGAGTTGTAGGGGGGAGACCAGTAACTGAGTTGTAGGGGGGAGACCAGTAACTGAGTTGTAGGGGGGAGACCAGTAACTGAGTTGTAGGGGGGAGACCAGTAACTGAGTTGTAGGGGGGAGACCAGTAACTGAGTTGTAGGGGGGAGACCAGTAGCTGAGTTGTAGGGGGGGAGACCAGTAGCTGAGTTGTAGGGGGGAGACCAGTAGCTGAGTTGTAGTGGGGAGACCAGTAACTGAGTTGTAGGGGGGAGACCAGTAACTGAGTTGTAGGGGGGAGACCAGTAGCTGAGATGTAGTGGTGAGACCAGTAACTGAGTTGTAGGGGGGAGACCAGTAACTGAGTTGTAGGGGGGAGACCAGTAGCTGAGTTGTAGGGGGGAGACCAGTAGCTGAGATGTAGTGGTGAGACCAGTAACTGAGTTGTAGGGGGGAGACCAGTAACTGAGTTGTAGTGGGGAGACCAGTAACTGAGTTGTAGGGGGGAGACCAGTAACTGAGTTGTAGAGGGGAGACCAGTAGGGGGGAGACCAGTAGCTGAGTTGTAGGGGGGAGACCAGTAGCTGAGTTGTAGGGGGGAGACCAGTAACTGAGTTGTAGTGGGGAGACCAGTAACTGAGTTGTAGGGGGGAGACCAGTAACTGAGTTGTAGGGGGGAGACCAGTAACTGAGTTGTAGGGGGGAGACCAGTAGCTGAGTTGTAGTGGTGAGACCAGTAGCTGAGTTGTAGTGGTGAGACCAGTAACTGAGTTGTAGGGGGGAGACCAGTAACTGAGTTGTAGGGGGGAGACCAGTAGCTGAGATGTAGTGGTGAGACCAGTAGCTGAGTTGTAGGGGGGAGACCAGTAGCTGAGTTGTAGGGGGGAGACCAGTAACTGAGTTGTAGGGGGGAGACCAGTAACTGAGTTGTAGGGGGGAGACCAGTAACTGAGTTGTAGGGGGGAGACCAGTAGCTGAGTTGTAGGGGGGAGACCAGTAACTGAGTTGTAGGGGGGAGACCAGTAACTTAATTGTAGGGGGGAGACCAGTAACTGAGTTGTAGGGGGGGAGACCAGTAACTGAGTTGTAGTGGTGAGACCAGTAACTGAGTTGTAGGGGGGAGACCAGTAACTGAGTTGTAGGGGGGAGACCAGTAGGGGGGGAGACCAGTAACTGAGTTGTAGGGGGGAGACCAGTAGCTGAGTTGTAGGGGGGAGACCAGTAACTGAGTTGTAGTGGGGAGACCAGTAACTGAGTTGTAGGGGGGAGACCAGTAACTGAGTTGTAGGGGGGAGACCAGTAACTGAGTTGTAGGGGGGAGACCAGTAACTGAGTTGTAGGGGGGAGACCAGTAGCTGAGTTGTAGGGGGGAGACCAGTAGCTGAGTTGTAGTGATGAGACCAGTAACTGAGTTGTAGAGGGGAGACCAGTAACTGAGTTGTAGGGGGGAGACCAGTAGCTGAGATGTAGTGGTGAGACCAGTAACTGAGTTGTAGGGGGGAGACCAGTAACTGAGTTGTAGGGGGGAGACCAGTAGCTGAGTTGTAGTGGGGAGACCAGTAACTGAGTTGTAGGGGGGAGACCAGTAACTGAGTTGTAGGGGGGAGACCAGTAGGGGGGAGACCAGTAACTGAGTTGTAGGGGGGAGACCAGTAGCTGAGTTGTAGGGGGGAGACCAGTAACTGAGTTGTAGTGGGGAGACCAGTAACTGACTTGTAGGGGGAGACCAGTAACTGAGTTGTAGGGGGGAGACCAGTAACTGAGTTGTAGGGGGGAGACCAGTAGCTGAGTTGTAGTGGTGAGACCAGTAACTGAGTTGTAGGGGGGAGACCAGTAACTGAGTTGTAGTGGGGAGACCAGTAACTGACTTGTAGGGGGAGACCAGTAACTGAGTTGTAGGGGGGAGACCAGTAACTGAGTTGTAGGGGGGAGACCAGTAGCTGAGTTGTAGGGGGGAGACCAGTAACTGAGTTGTAGGGGGGAGACCAGTAGCTGAGATGTAGTGGTGAGACCAGTAACTGAGTTGTAGGGGGGAGACCAGTAACTGAGTTGTAGGGGGGAGACCAGTTGCTGAGTTGTAGGGGGGAGACCAGTAGCTGAGTTGTAGGGGGGAGACCAGTAGCTGAGTTGTAGGGGGGAGACCAGTAGCTGAGTTGTAGGGGGGAGACCAGTAGCTGAGTTGTAGGGGGGAGACCAGTAGCTGAGTTGTAGGGGGGAGACCAGTAGCTGAGTTGTAGGGGGGAGACCAGTAACTGAGTTGTAGGGGGGGAGACCAGTAACTGAGTTGTAGGGGGGAGACCAGTAACTGAGTTGTAGTGGTGAGACCAGTAACTGAGTTGTAGTGGTGAGACCAGTAACTGAGTTGTAGGGGGGAGACCAGTAACTGAGTTGTAGGGGGGAGACCAGTAGCTGAGTTGTAGGGGGAGACCAGTAGCTGAGATGTAGTGGTGAGACCAGTAACTGAGTTGTAGGGGGGAGACCAGTAACTGAGTTGTAGTGGGGAGACCAGTAACTGAGTTGTAGGGGGGAGACCAGTAGGGGGGAGACCAGTAACTGAGTTGTAGGGGGGAGACCAGTAGCTGAGTTGTAGGGGGGAGACCAGTAACTGAGTTGTAGTGGGGAGACCAGTAGGGGGGAGACCAGTAACTGAGTTGTAGGGGGGAGACCCAGTAACTGAGTTGTAGGGGGGAGACCAGTAGCTGAGTTGTAGTGGTGAGACCAGTAACTGAGTTGTAGGGGGGAGACCAGTAACTGAGTTGTAGGGGGGAGACCAGTAACTGAGTTGTAGGGGGGAGACCAGTAGCTGAGTTGTAGTGGTGAGACCAGTAACTGAGTTGTAGGGGGGAGACCAGTAACTGAGTTGTAGGGGGGAGACCAGTAGCTGAGATGTAGTGGTGAGACCAGTAACTGAGTTGTAGGGGGGGAGACCAGTAACTGAGTTGTAGGGGGGAGACCAGTAGCTGAGTTGTAGGGGGGAGACCAGTAGCTGAGTTGTAGGGGGGAGACCAAGTAGCTGAGTTGTAGGGGGGAGACCAGTAGCTGAGTTGTAGGGGGGAGACCAGTAGCTGAGTTGTAGGGGGGAGACCAGTAGCTGAGTTGTAGGGGGGAGACCAGTAACTGAGTTGTAGGGGGGAGACCAGTAACTGAGTTGTAGTGGTGAGACCAGTAACTGAGTTGTAGGGGGGAGACCAGTAACTGAGTTGTAGGGGGGAGACCAGTAACTGAGTTGTGGGGGGGAGACCAGTAGCTGAGTTGTAGTGGTGAGACCAGTAACTGAGTTGTAGGGGGGAGACCAGTAGCTGAGTTGTGGGGGGGGAGACCAGTAGCTGAGATGTAGTGGTGAGACCAGTAACTGAGTTGTAGGGGGGAGACCAGTAGCTGAGTTGTAGGGGGGAGACCAGTAGCTGAGTTGTAGGGGGGAGACCAGTAACTGAGTTGTAGTGGGGAGACCAGTAACTGAGTTGTAGGGGGGAGACCAGTAACTGAGTTGTAGGGGGGAGACCAGTAACTGAGTTGTAGGGGGGAGACCAGTAACTGAGTTGTAGGAGGGAGACCAGTAACTGAGTTGTAGGGGGGAGACCAGTAGCTGAGTTGTAGTGGTGAGACCAGTAACTGAGTTGTAGGGGGGAGACCAGTAACTGAGTTGTAGGGGGGAGACCAGTAACTGAGTTGTAGGGGGGAGACCAGTACCTGAGTTGTAGGGGGGAGACCAGTACCTGCAAGATAAATCACAGGCAGCAAATGGCGTCTTCTCCTCAGCAGTTCAGACAGCCATCATCTGTCTGTGTGGGAGCACCATTAGTCTCAGAACACTGCGTTTACATGCTAATAACTGAATATTAAACTGATTATGGCAGTCGGTTCGAGTATGCCATTAGTCATGTAAACAACTTACTCTGCTTATCTGAATCAGCGTTAAGGTCATAATCAAAGTAAGCGATCAAATTATTAGGACATGTAAACAGCTTAATTCATCGGGAGTTCCAGCTGTGTGTATTTGATCTCTGCATTGGTAACGCAAGCCTCTTTCTCATGAGCGAGTGAAGTCAATTCGGAAAACTGAAAGTATACAGAACTAGTCTTCAAATACAAACGTTATATGTCCGAACTCAGAATCAAATAGTCTTTACAAAAATAACATGGTCGCTGTGGTAGAACGTTTAGTTTGATTGCCGATTTTCTGCATTTATCAAGAGTGCTTTATCAGGTAGCCTGATTTCACATGTATCCAGTGTAAACAGGATTATTAGGGAAATCGTTCTTGCAAAGCATGTCAACTTTTGAACTATTGTATTAATATGATTTATTGTTCAGCGTGTATGTAACTGGCATGGCTGCTCGCTACCTTGAAGCTGTAGCGTTATCTCTGAAAGGGGTCCATTTCGGGGAATTTACACCTCGATGTGAAAGCTTCATTGTATTTTGGTACACCAGAAGTACATCAACTTTCAATGGAAGGCTGAATTTGCGTTGTAAAGGCGGTTGTCGTGCATACGTTGGATTTATCGAAGGTATGCATCTAATTGTAGGCTGTAGACGGCTTGACAGAAACGGTAGCAGAAAGTGAACGTTGAACTTTTGTTGTTGTTGCGCACAAATCCAAATGATGTCGCGTAACATTTCGCGCAAAAACACTGTAGGTGTGATAGAGGCTTTTACACCTCATGTCCATCAAATGCATCCTATAGTATTCCAATAAAAACAAATCCTACCACATTTTATCCTATAGAAGTCCAAAAGGATTGGTTCCAAAATCTGATCAGATTTTTCTATTGGTCATACTGCAAATGAACTTGCAGCCTTGAATCACTCCCATATTGTGCACAGGGGCATTGTCATGCTGAAACAGGAAAGGGCCTTCCCAAAACTGTTGCAAGCGTAGAATAATCTAGAATATCATTGTATGCTGTAGCGTTAAGATTTCCTTTCACTGGAACTAAGGGGCCCGAACCATGAAAAACAACTCCAGACCATTATTCCTCCTCCACCAAACTTTACAGTTGGCACTATGCATTCGGGCAGGTAGGTTTCTTCTGGCAAACAGAGATTCGTTCGTCGGACTGCCAGATAGTGAAGGGTGATTCATCACTCCAGAGAGAACTCGTTTCCACTGCACCAGAGTCCAATGGCGAAAAGCTTTACCCGCTTTAGCAGTTGCTGGTTTCATTCTGTGAGCTTGTGTGGCCTACCACTTTGCGGCTAAGCCGTTGTGGCTCCTAGATGTTTCCACTTCACAATAACAGCACTTACAGTTGCCCGAGGGCAGCTCTAGCAGGGCAGAAATTTGACGAACTGACTTGTTGGAAAGGTGGCATCCTATGACGGTGCCACGTTGAAAGTCACTGAGCTCTTCAGTACGGGCCATTCTACTGCCAATGTTTGTCTATGGAGATTACATGGCTTGTGTGGTCAATTTTATACACCTGTCAGCAACGGGTGTGGCTGAAATAGTCAAATCCACTAATTTGAAGGGGTGTCCACATACTTTTGTATATACTACCGGTCAAAAGTTTTAGAACACCTTCTCATTCAAGGGTTTTTCTTTATTTTGACTATTTTCTATATTGTAGAATAATAGTGAAGACATCAACACTATGAAATAACACATATGGAATCATGTAGTAACCAAAAAAAATGTTAAAAACATATCAAAATATATTTTATATTTGAGATTCTTCAAAGTAGCCACCCTTTGCCTTGATGACAGCCTTGCACACTCTTAACCTGCTTCATGAGGTAGTATATATAGTCAAAGCATATTGTCTGTAAGAGATGTGAATTGGAGATTTTATTCGCTATTGTACCTTTATTTCTCTCTTTACTTGCACACACACACTTTGGTTGAAGCAAGTTGCCAGACCACTAAATGCCACTACTACATGTGCATACTACATACTACATCCATACTACATACTACATCCATACTACATACTACATCCATACTACATCCATACTACATCCATACTACATACTACATCCATACTACATCCATACTACATACTACATCCATACTACATCCTACATCCATATTACATGTGCGGTGCTGTTCTGTGCATCTTCAGCGTTATTTACTAAACCACCTCAACTGGAACGTCTGTCGTCTTGTAACAGTTTAGCTTTCGTCCCTCTCCTCGCCCCGACCTGGGCTTGAACCAGGGACCCTCTGCACACGTCAACAACTTACACCCCACGAAGCATCGTTACCCATCGCGCCACAAAAAGTAGAGCAAGGGGAACAACTACTTCAAGGTCTCAGAGAGTGACGTCACCGATTTGAAACGCTATTAGCGCGCACCACCACCGCTAACTAACTAGCCATTTCACATCGGTTACCCTCATCATACGGGAACAAACACATTAAGTAAAACCTAAAGAATACAAAGTCCACCAAGTCCTCACTTACAATGGGGTGGCAGGTAGCCTAGTGGTTAGAGTGTTGGGCAAGTAACTGAAAGGTTGCTGGATCAAAATGGAAAAATCTATCGTTCTGAACAAGGCAGTCCCCCGGTAGGCCGTCATTGTAAATAAGAATTTGTTCTTAACTGACTTGCCGAGTTAAATAAAGGTTCAATTATAAAATATATACATATTTTTCCCAGATACCGTTTTTTGTAACAGGACATGCATCCCGACTCCATCCTTCCCATTCTATAATTTCAACGTGATATCAATATGAGTGATTAACAAATAAGTGTTGCGTTTCCGTTTTGGTGACCCACGAATCGAAATGCATGACTCCGAAATGTAACTGTTTGATTTCAGCAGGATGTCTGTCCTGTAAACAATATTTCCGGTTCTGAGTTGTTAGTTTCGACCTGTAATTAATTGCCACTTGTCAAAACAACAGGGCACGCAGTTTATAAGGAATATATTCTGAATATGATTACTATTGTGGCAGATGTGTGTGTGTAGGTAGTGCATTTTATGTTTTATGTTTTAAATATATCACAAACCGTTTATTGATTAGGACACTTAAACATTTTGCTTTGACTTTGGGCTATTTATCAAAAAATTACTGTCAACAGAAAGCAGCAACAGCATCATTCTCAACCTACAGTATGTTTTAGCAAAATAAACGGAACTTTTAACATTAATTCAATTACTTTTAATTAGGTAAAAACTGCTAAATGAGTCCAAAAACGGAATGTGATTCATTTATTTTGACGATCTACCAGAAATCATGAAAATAGGGTGGACTTGCCTATAATAAGTCACATATAATGTATTTAGCAATAACAAACATTTATCATCTGCTATAACAATACAGTGACTCAAAAAACGACATATAAATGGCTACAATTTACCTAGTTAGCTAGTCACCTGACTGGCAAAATGTGTCTAACCGTAGTTTCTTAGCTAGCATAAAAACCGAGTGCATAAAATGAGGAAAATATGGCTAAAACATTGACAACTGTAAAATACTGTAATCACAGCATTGTCAAATACTGTAATCACAGTTATTGCATTCACTCACAGTATCTGTATATACTCCTGTAGCACTGTAGATATTTTATCTCCATCCAATTGAAATGGCATGATATTCTCATGCTTAAATTCAAGGTCAGAATATGCGCAGAGAGAAAAGAGCGTAACACGGAACTACGTTCCATTTCGTTAGCGTATCTACACTTGACATTTACATGAGACTTCTGCTATCAGAATACAAAGATTACATTGAAAAGACGAGTATAGACAGATACATTGTGTTCAGATCTGGCTAACAACTTCAGGAGATGGTGAACGATTCATTGTGTGCCGATCACATCCTACAATCCCTTTGTCTGTACATTATACCTTAAAGCTATTTTATCGGCCCCAGAAACCTGTTCCTTTTACTCTCTTGTTCCGGACGTCCTAGACGACCAATTCTCATAGCTTTTAGCAGTACCCTTATCCTATTCCTCCTCTGTTCCTCTGGTGATGTTGAGGTGAATCCAGGCCCTGCAGTGCCTAGCTCCACTCCCACTCCTCAGGTGCTCTCATTTGTTGACTTCTGTAACCGTAAAAGCCTTGGTTTCATGCATGTTAACATTAGAAGCTAAGTTTGTTTTACTCACTGCTTTAGCACACTCTGCCAACCCGGATGTCCTAGCCGTGTCTGAATCCTGGCTTAGGAAGACCACCAAAAACTCTGAAATCTCCATCCCTAACTACAACATTTTCAGACAAGATAGAACTCCCAAAGGGGGCGGTGTTGCAATCTACTGCAGAGAGAGCCTGCAGAGTTCTGTCCTACTATCCAGGTCTGTACCTAAACAATTTGAACTTCTACTTTTAAAAATCCACCTCTCTAAAAACAAGTCTTTCACCATTGCCGCCTGCTATAGACCACCCTCTTGCCCCCAGCTGCGCTCTGGACACCATATGTGAACTGATTGCCCCCCATCTATCTTCAGAGCTCGTGCTGCTAGGTGACCTAAACTGGGACATGCTTAACACCCCAGCCATCCTACAATCTAAGCTTGATGCCCTCAATCTCACACAAATTATCAACGAACCTACCAGGTACCACCCCAAAGCCGTAAACACGGGCACCCTCATAGATATCATCCTAACCAACTTGCCCTCTAAATACACCTCTGCTGTTTTCAACCAAGATCTCAGCGATCACTGCCTCATTGCCTGCATCCGTAATGGGTCAGCGGTCAAACGACCTCCACTCATCACTGTCAAACGCTCCCTGAAACACTTCAGCGAGCAAGCCTTTCTAATCGACCTGGCCCGGGTATCCTGGAAGGATATTGACCTCATCCCTTCAGTAGAGGATGCCTGTTTTTTTTTTTTAATGCCTTCCTCACCATCCTAAATAAGCATGCCCCATTCAAAAAATGTAGAACCAGGAACAGATATAGCCCTTGGTTCTCTCCAGACCTGACTGCCCTCAACCAACACAAAAACATCCTGTGGCGTTATGCATTAGCATCGAACAGCCCCCGTGATATGCAACTTTTCAGGGAAGTTAGAAACCAATATACACAGGCAGTTAGAAAAGCCAAGGCTAGCTTTTTCAAGCAGAAATGTACTTCCTGCAACACAAACTCAAAAAAGTTCTGGGACACTGTAAAGTCCATGGAGAATAAGAACCCCTCCCAGCTACCCACTGCACTGAGGATAGGAAACTCATTTTTCTATGGCTGGCCATGCTTTCCACCTGGCTACCCCTACCCCGGTCAACAGCACTGCACCCCCCACAGCAACTCGCCCAAGCCTCCCCGATTTCTCCTTCTCCCAAATCCAGTCAGCTGATGTTCTGAAAGAGCTGCAAAATCTGGACCCCTACAAATCAGCTGGGCTAGACAATCTGGACCCTTTCTTTCTAAAATGATCTGCCGAAATTGTTGCAACCCCTATTACTAGCCTGTTCAACCTCTCTTTCGTGTCGTCTGAGATTCCACAAAGATTGGAAAGCAGCTGCGGTCATCCCCCTCTTCAAAGGGGGGGACACTCTTGACCCAAACTGCTACAGACCTATATCTATCCTACCCTGTCTTTCTAAGGTCTTCAAAAGCCAAGTCAACAGATTACCGACCATTTCAAATCCCACCGCACCTTCTCCGCTATGCAATCTGGTTTCAGAGCTGGTCATGGGTGCACCTCAGCCACGCTCAAGGTCCTAAACGATATCTTAACCGCCATCGATAAGAAACAATACTGTTCAGCCGTATTCATTGACCTGGCCAAGGCTTTCAACTCTGTCAATCACCACATCCTCATCGGCAGACTCAACAGCCTTGGTTTCTCAAATGATTGCCTCACCTGGATCACCAACTACTTCTCTGATAGAGTTCAGTGTGTCAAATCGGAGGGCCTGTTGTCCGGGCCTCTGGTAGTCTCTATGGGGGTGCCACAGGGTTCAATTCTTGGGCCGACTCTTTTCTCTGTATACATCAATGATGTCGCTCTTGCTGCTGGTGATTCTCTGATCCACCTCTATGCAGACGACACCATTCTGTATACTTCTGGCCCTTCTTTGGACACTGTGTTAACAAACCTCCAGACGAGCTTCAATGCCATACAACACTCCTTCCATGGCCTCCAACTGCTCTTAAATACAAGTAAAACTAAATGCATGCTCTTCAACCGATCGCTGCCTGCACCTGCCCGCCCGTCCAGCATCACTACACTGGACGGTTCTGACTTAGAATATGTGGACAACTACAAATACCTAGGTGTCTGGTTAGATTGTAAACTCTCCTTCCAGACTCACATTAAACATCTCCAATCCAATTACTTCACCTGTACATAGCCCATCTATAATTTAGCCCAAACAACTACCCCTTCCCCTACTGTATTTATTTATTTTGCTCCCCATTATTTATATTTCTACTTGCACTTTCTTCCACTGCAAATCTACTGTTCCAGTGATTTACTTGCTATATTGTATTTACTTTGCCACCATGGCCTTTTTTGCCTTTACCTCCCTTATCTCACCTCATTTGCTCACATTGTATATAGACTTATTTTTCTACTATATTATTGACTGTATGTTTGTTTTACTCCATGTGTAACTCTGTGTTGTTGTATGTTGTCGAACTGCTTTGCTTTATCTTGGCCAGGTCGCAGTTGTAAATCAGAACTTGTTCTCAACTTGCCTACCTGGTTAAATAAAAGGTGAAATAAATAAATAAAAAATGTCTCCTGACTGGACACAATCAGGCTACCGAAAGCGCATACAGTGGGCGATATCATCAGCACTCCGACAAGTCTCCAAGAAAACGTGTGTTTTGGGACAGAGAGAGGCACCTTTTCATTATGGCGTTGGAGGAAATAAGTTCCTAGCGTGTGAGGAATATGTTTGCTGGACTCGTATGCTTGCCAGCTAATTAATATTTAGAAGAAAAAAATATATATATTTGGCTAGAGTTATGCTAAACCATTTGCAATCCCTTTACTTGCTGGCTGGCTGGCTGGCTAGCTGGCTGGCTGGCTACAGAGGTTAACTGGCTACTTAGCTACAGTAAAAGTTAGTTAGCTTCTGCCATCAGTTGTTGTTAGTATATTTAGCCTATTTCAACATTTGTATAATGTATACTGGCATTTGAATAAAGGGAGTCCGGACACACTGGAACTCCATGATCAAAATACTAAAGCTGTCTAGAGACGGCCTAACATGCGCTTAACTCGGGTTGGAATTCCCACTTGACTTTTCCTAGTTTTCCCCCGTGGCAAAACGTTTTGCGACAGTGAGCTCTACTTAACATGACCCAGGGTAGGGCTCTGCTTCCCTCATCAAAGGTGGGGCTTGTCCTTAGTGTTCCAGGGTGCTGGCATGGCTAGTCCCTAGCTTTGCTGGGTTTGGGGTGTGTTGGGGGCAACATGAGGGGTGCAGGTGGGATGGTTCCTCAGGGGAGACAGGGAGCACTCTGACCTTGTGTCTCTCTCTCTGTGTGTGTGTGTAATTGTCACCCCATGATAAATAGCTATGGCAGCATTCTCACCCGCTGCCCAGCAGGGCTGTCCACTCTGTCCTGAGGCAGATGGATCGTCCTTTGTGTTTGCTCACCTCCACTGTAGCATTAATCTTCTCTCCATCCTGGTAAGAGACCAGCTCCGCGGTGGCCGCCGAACGATAAACTCACAGGCGACAGTGGTGCTCAGGGCCCTCAGGTCGTTTTTGAGCGAGTGCGTGTGCGTGTGCATGTGTTTGACAAGCACCGCCCCGGAGAGATGATAGCCAAACAAGATGTTTAACTGCTCCCAGACCCTGCCCCTTTCACCTTGGAGAGGGATGGGGGGGACAATATGTCCCTCCTAATTTTTGTGTAAATGATATCTCTCTCTGAAGATTTAACTGTAATGGACTCTCCTCAACTACAAATTTTGCCATTTGGAACTGAGGCCAGATTTCCCATTGTCTTTCCTAGAGTTGTCTGCACTATTTCATAAGGTAGTGTATAAATTGAGGAAATTAACTAATCTAATACTGTCTTGCCACTTTAGTTCAGTTTGGGCGGCTCAATAATATACTGTAGACACCTCAAAACTGGTCACTTCATAATTTCACCAGAGGAATATTTGGATTAGTGATCAAATAAAACCATGTTGATATTACTTCTGTATAGCCTTAAGTCTTGTGATTGACACAAAACCCAATAGCATGCCTCGTTGGCGTTCTGATCTCTAGCTCTGGGAGTCAGCAGTGCATTATGTCCTTCCCTGTGGCTCAGTTGGTAGAGCATGGTGTTTGCAACGCCAGGGTTGTGGGTTCGATTCCCATGGGGGGCCAGTACAAAAAAAAAAAAATTAAAATAAAAAGGTATGAAATGTATGAATTCACTACTGTAAGTCGCTCTGGATAAGAGCGTCTGCTAAATGTAATATCTTGAAGTTCACTACACAGCACAGAGGCCCGCCCAGAACACACACTAGTTGTACGACACAATGGCTGTGATAAAACTGCTCGTTTTTGCAATACAGAAATACAGTTTTAAAGTACACACTCAACGCTTCAAAATGGTGTATCATACAATGTAGTCGGCGAAAACAGTAGGAAAGTTGATAAAACAAGTAGGAGAAAATCCCCTTTTATGAAATTTTCCAGCCAGGTCACCGTGATAAGTCAGTTGTCGACGTCTCTCCATGTCTGAGGACGCCAGGAAAATATATGGAAACAAGCCACTAGGGGCAAGAGTGAGCGCTGTCCCCTTCAATTAGGCTTTGGTTTTGCTAGGGCATGATGGAGAAGGACGACAGATAGGCGTCTACCTCTGTTTCCAAAGGTTCGAATCAAGCAATATAAAGCTGTTTTTTTTAATTTATTTTAAGCCTATCCTAAACCTTAACCCTTAAAACATTCGGAGTTAATGCTTAATCTTAAACACTTTGAAATGTGATGTATGAGAAACATGGATGAACGTCTAATTCTGAAACTGTGAGAGCGAGTTGAGTTTCACTCTTCCTAGAGAACTCTTTTTCTCTTATGCCTATTCGGCATTGTTCACACCCTCTTAAGCCTTAGCCCCACCCATCTCTTTAAGAATTCACATGTTAAACACATGACCAACCATCAGCATGGCCAACCCCCTCCATTATCTCAGCCAATTATGGCTAGCCAGGAAGGATCCTTTCTTTCTCCATATGGCTCAGTGCTTTCACCTTGGCTAAACTCAGAATTTAACATTTTGTATTCATATTTACGGATCCCATACCAGTTTGTAATTAAGGTACATTAAAAGTTCACATGTTCAAGAAGGCCTTTCTGTAGCGCAGACAGAGATGGACGCCTCGCTTCGCGTTCTTAGGAAAATATGCAGTAATTAGTTTGTGTTATTTCTTACATTGTTACCCCAGGAAATCTTAAGTCTTATTACATACAGCTGGGAGGAACTATTGGATATAAGAGCAACGTCAACTTACCAGGAATACAACTTTCCCGAAGCAGATCCTCTGTTCGGACCAAATCAAATCAAATTTATTTGTCACATACACATGGTTAGCAGATGTTAATGCAAGTGTAGCGAAATTCTTGTGCTTCTAGTTCCGACCATGCAGTAATATCTAACAAGTAATCTACCAATTCCACCCGGTTTCATCACACCGACAGAAACAAACATCTCTCTGGTAAGAAGAAAAGCGGGGGTGTATGCCTTATGATTAACGAGTCGTGGTGTGATCATAACAACATACAGGAACTCAAGTCCTTTTGTTCACCTGACTTAGAATTCCTTACGATCAAAATGCTGACCGCATTATCTACCAAGAGAATTCTCTTTGATTATAATCACAGTCGTGTATATTCTCTCCCCCCCCCCTCAAGCAGACACCTCGACGGCCCTGATAGAACTTCATTGGACTCTATGTAAACTGGAAACCATATACCCTGATGCTGCATTTATTGTAGCTGGGGATTTTAACACGGCTAATCTGAAAACAAGGCTCAGTAAATTTGATCAGCATATCGAATGCGCGACCCGGGCTGGCAAAACCCTGGATCATTGCTATTCTAACTTCCGCGACGCAAAGCTTCGGCTAATCTGACCACGACTCCATTTTGTTGATCCCAGCCTATAGACAGAAACTAAAACAGGAAACGCCCGTGCTCAGGTCTGTTCAACGCTGGTCCGACCAATCTGATTCCACGCTTCAATATTGATTCAATCACGTGGACTGGGATATGTTCCGGGTAGCATCGGACAAGAACATTGATGTATACGCTGATTCGGTGAGCGAGTTTAATAGCAAGTGTATCGGTGATGTGGTACCCACGGTGACTATTAAAACCTTTCCCAACCAGAAACCGTGGATTGATGGCAGCATTCGCGCAAAACTGAAAGCGCGAACCACTGCTTTTAATCATAGCAAGGCGACCGGAAACATGACCAAATACAAACAGTGTAGCTATTCCCTCCGCAAGGCAATCAAACAAGCATCAGTATAGAGACAAAGTGGAGTCGCAATTCAACTGCTCAGACACGAGACGTATGTGGCAGGATCTACAGTCAATCACTGTTCCCAAGAAAGTGAAGGTAACTGAGCTAAACGACTATCGCCCCGTAGCACTCACTTCTGTCATCATGAAGTGCTTTGAGTGACTAGTCAAGGATCATATCACCTCCACCCTACCTGACACCCTAGACCCACTCCAATTTGCTTACCGCCCCAATAGGTCCACAGACGACGCAATTACATTGCACACTGCCCTAACCCATCTGGACAAGAGGAATACCTATGTAAGAATGCTGTTCATCGATTACAGCTCAGCATTTAACAGCATAGTGCCCTCCAAACTCGTCACTAAGCTCGAGACCCTGGGTCTCGACCACCCCCTGTGCAACTGGGTCCTGGACTTCCTGACGGGCCGCCCCCAGGTGGTGAGGGTAGGAAACAACATCTCCACCCCGCTGATCCTCAACACTGGGGCCCCACAAGGGTGTTTTCTCAGCCCTCTCCTGTACTCCCTGTTCACCCATGACCGCGTGGCCATGCACGCCTCCAACTCAATCATCAAGTTTGCAGATGACACTACAGTGGTAGGCTTGATTACCAACAACGACGAGACGGCCTACAGGGAGGAGGTGAGGGCCCTCGGAGTGTGGTGTCAGGAAAATAACCTCACACTCAATGTCAACAAAACAAAGGAGATGATCGTGGACTTCAGGAAACAGCAGAGGGAGCACCCCCATATCCACATCGACGGGACAGTAGTGGAGAAGGTGGAAAGTTAAGTTCCTCGGCGTACACATCACGGTCAAACTGAAATGGTCCACCCACACAGACAGTGTGGTGAAGAAGGCGCAACAGCGCCTCTTCAACCTCAGGAGGCTGAAGAAATTTGGCTTGTCACCAAAAACACTCAAACTTTTACAGATGCACAATCGATAGCATCCTGTCGGGTTGTATCACCGCCGGGTACAGCAACTGCTCCGCCCAAAACCGTAAGGCTCTCCAGAGGGTAGTGAGGTCTGCACAACGCATCATCGGGGGCAAACTACCTGCCCTCCAGGACACCTACACCACCCGATGTCACAGGAAGGCCAAAAAGATCATCAAGGACAACAACCACCCGAGCCACTGCCTGTTCACTCCGTTATCATCCAGAAGGCGAGGTCAGTACAGCTTCTATCTCAAGGCCATCAGACTGTTAAACAGCCATCTCTAACATTGAGTGGCTGCTGCCAACATACTGACTCAATTCTAGCCACTTTAATAATTATTGGCTGTAATAAATGTATCACTTGTCACTTAAACAATGCCACTTTATATAATGTTTACATGCTCTACATTACTCATCTCATGTGTATATACTGTACTCTATACCATCTACTGCATCTTGCCTATGCCGTTCGGCCATCACTCATTCATATATTTATATGTACATATTCTTATTCATTCCTTTACATTTGTGTGTATAAGGTAGTTGTTGTGGAATTGTTATATTACTTGTTAGATATTACTGCACGGTCGGAACTAGAAGCACAAGCATTTCGCTACACTCGCATTAACATCTGCTAACCATGTGTATGTGACCAATAACATTTGATTTGAGGAACTAGAGTCAAACGGACCTTCTGAAGTAGGACCTAGAGTTAAACGGACCTTCTGAAGTAGGACCTAGAGTTAAACGGACCTTCTGAAGTAGGACCTAGAGTCAAACGGACCTTCTGAAGTAGGACCTAGAGTCAAACGGACCTTCTGAAGTAGGACCTAGAGTCAAACGGACCTTCTGAAGTAGGACCTAGAGTCAAACGGACCTTCTGAAGTAGGACCTAGAGTTAAACGGACCTTCTGAAGTAGGACCTAGAGTTAAACGGACCTTCTGAAGTAGGACCTAGAGTCAAACGCCCCCGATACAGTAACCAGTTACGTTCACACAACCATTGTACGGTGTCTCCAAAACGTTGGTGTCATATTTGCGCATAAAAAAAAAACTTATCACAACCGCTTTACCAAATGTGTTATACACGAGTTGTACAGCTTTACTGTGTACCGTGCCAGATAGATGATGTTATAATCCCTTGGCTCAGTGGCTTTGGAGCTTTTCACAAGATCAATGTACCATGACTGTGGAGACCACACTGCCTGGAGCCTGCCTCTGGAGATAAATGTGTGTGTGTGTGTGGCAGAGCTGGGCAGTTTGCTGCTGAGCCCAGAAATTAGAGAGGAAATGGCAGAGAGCAGTTTAGTGCAAAGAGCTAGTAAGGCTGGTCTGTGATAGAGCTATTAAAGCTGGTCTGTGATAGAGCTATTAAAGCTGGTCTGGCTACTAAAGCTGGTCTGTGATAGAGCTATTAAAGCTGGTCTGTGATGGAGCTACTAAAGCTGGTCTGTGATAGAGCTACTAAAGCTGGTCTGGCTATTAAAGCTGGTCTGTGAGAGAGCTATTAAAGCTGGTCTGTGATAGAGCTATTAAAGCTGGTCTGTGATAGAGCTATTAAAGCTGGTCTGTGATAGAGCTATTAAAGCTGGTCTGTGATAGAGCTATTAAAGCTGGTCTGGCTACTAAAGCTGGTCTGTGATAGAGCTATTAAAGCTGGTCTGTGAGAGAGCTACTAAAGCTGGTCTGTGAGAGAGCTACTAAAGCTGGTCTGTGATAGAGCTACTAAAGCTGGTCTGTGATAGAGCTACTAAAGCTGGTCTGTGATAGAGCTATTAAAGCTGGTCTGTGATAGAGCTATTAAAGCTGGTCTGGCTATTAAAGCTGGTCTGGGATAGAGCTATTAAAGCTGGTCTGTGATAGAGCTATTAAAGCTGGTCTGGCTACTAAAGCTGGTCTGTGATAGAGCTATTAAAGCTGGTCTGTGATAGAGCTATTAAAGCTGGTCTGTGATAATTCACTCAGAGCACTGAGGGACAACTCTACTTAATGAGGAGCTGTGCTGTAAAGCCTGTAAAGGACTTGAACAGTGTTTTACAAGGGCTAAACTATCCTCAAGCAGTGTGCAGGTACAAGCCCTGAGGCAGGGAAAAACAGATGCGCAGGTACAAGCCCTGAGGCAGGGAAAAACAGATGTGCAGGTACAAGCCCTGAGGCAGGGAAAAACAGATGTGCAGGTACAAGCCCTGAGGCAGGGAAAAACAGATGTGCAGGTACAAGCCCTGAGGCAGGGAAAAACAGATGCGCAGTAGGCCAAAACAGTTTCGCTGTGCATTTCCTTATGAGGAACTTGATTGACCCTAACGTATTGATTAGAATATAATCAACTGTGATCAAATAGAAATATTAAAGGATTATCTAAAATGAGGCTTAGAAAATTAAATTAAATCAAATGTATTTATAAAGCCCTTTTTATGTCACAAAGTGCTTATACAGAAACCCAGCCTAAAACACCAAACAGCAAGCAATGCAGGTGTAGAAGCACGGTGGCTAGAAAAAACTCCCTAGAAAGGCCAGAACCTAGGAAGAAACCTAGAGAGGAACCAGGCTATGAGGGGTGGCCAGTCCTCTTCTGGCTGTGCCGGGTGGAGATTATAACAGAACATGACCAAGATGTTCAAATGTTCATAAATGACCAGCATGTTCAAATAATAATAATCACAGTAGCTGTCGAGGGTGCAACAAGTCAGCACCTCAAGAGTAAATGTCAGTTGGCTTTAAATAGCCGATCACTGAGAGTATCTCTACCACTCCTGCTGTTTCTAGAGAGTTGAAAACAGCAGGTCTGGGACAGGTAGCACGTCCGGTGAATAGGTCAGGGTTCCAGCAGGTCTGGGACAACAGGTCTGGGACAGGTAGCACGTCCGGTGAACAGGTCAGGGTTCCATAGCCACAGGCAGAACAGTTGAAACTGGAGCAGCATCACGGCCAGGTGGACTGGGGACAGCAAGGAGTCATCAGGCCAGGTAGTCCTGAGGCATGGTCCCAGGGCTCAGGTCCTGAGAGAATTACAGGGAGCATACTTAAATTCACACAGGACTCCAGATATAACAGACTGACCCTAGCCCCCGACACAAACTATTGCAGCATAAATACTGGAGGCTGAGACAATGTGGCCCCATCCGACGAATCCCCCGGACAGGGCCAACCAGGCAGGATTTAACCCCAACCACTTTGCCAAAGCACAGCCCCCACACCACTAGAGGGATATCTTCAATCACCAACTTACCATCCTGAGACAAGGCCGAGTATAGCCCACAAAGATCTCCACCACTGCACGAATCCCAGGGGGGGGGGGGGGGGGGGCGCCAACCCGGACAGGAAGACCACATCAGTGACTCAACCCACTCAAGTGACGCACCCCTCCTAAGGACGGCATGGAAGAGCACCAGTAAGCCAGTGACTCGGCCCCTGTAATAGGGTTAGAGGCAGAGAATCCCAGTGGAGAGAGGGGAACCGGCCAGGCAGAGACAGCAAGGGCGGTTCGTTGCTCCAGCCTTTCCGTTCACCTTCACACCTCTGGGCCAGACTACACTCAATCATAGGACTTACTGAAGAGATGAGTCTTCAGTAAAGACTTAAAGGTCGAGACCGAGTCTGCGTCTCTCACATGGGTATGCAGACCATTCCATAAAAATGGAGCTCTATAGGAGAAAGCCCTGCCTCCAGCTGTTTGCTTAGAAATTCTAGGGACAGTAAGGAGGCCTGCGTCTTGTGACCGTAGCGTACGTGTAGGTATGTACGGCAGGACCAAATCGGAAAGATGGGTAGGAGCAAGCCCATGTAATGCTTTGTAGGTTAGCAGTAAAACCTTAAAAATCAGCCCTTGCCTTAACAGGAAGCCAGTGTAGGGAGGCTAGCACTGGAGTAGTTTGATACATTTTTTTGGTTCTAGTCAAGATTCTAGCAGCCGCGTTTAGCACTAACTGAAGTTTATTTAGTGCTTTATCCGGGTAGCCAGAAAGTAGAGCAACGCAGATGAAATATAAACCGACACTCATGTGTGCTCATTTTACGTCTCTCTACAGCACCCCCTGGGGGTCATGTCTTAGTAGTGCCTGGTGTTTTCCCCCACTCCTCTCCCTGTGAGTCCGGCTCTACTCCGGCGGTTCCTGATCTCATGCCTTTAGCAGCTGTTGTCAAGGAAAGGGAGACTTGTGGCATATGTTCTGGTTCGAACAAAGAGAAGCATACTGAACACGACACCTTAAAAAGTACAGCTGCTGAATCAGTCTAAAGCTATGGTTTAACTGGGCCCAGAGCATGTGAGAGGAGGGTGGCGAGTTATGAGTCAACATTTATAAAATCACACACTTTTTTCTTCTGAAATTTGGGTCGTTTGAGGACAGTACATTTCTCACTTGGTTCTGGAGCAAAAACAAATCTGAAGAAGCTCTTTTTCTAATGTTATATAACTGGTTAACTATTAGCAGTTAATATATTATGTCCTTCAAATGAACATTGTGGACTTTTTTTCCCCGTTGTATGCTGAATGAAGACAGACTCTGCTTCAATGATTAGACACCACATCACAATGTAGCTAGAAGTGGCTCAAGTTAGACTGTGTGGTAATAGTATGGCTACTGCAATTTGAGGCCATGTGGCAGAAAGTGACGCAGGCGTTGGAGATAGGGGTGGGGGCTAGTGGGTCTGGGCAGGGGGGATGTATGTGTATGTTGTGTTAATAAAATATCAAATCAATTCTTATAAAACATTTTTTTTAAAGTATGGATCTCTCAGGTAAGAGTAGTGTAGATGTAAAATATTGCTACAGACAGGCCTGCCCTATACAGACTAACCTATACAGACAGTCCTGCCCTATACAGACTAACCTATACAGACAGTCCTGCCCTATACAGACTAACCTATAGACAGTCCTGCCCTATACAGACTAACCTATACAGACAGGCCTGCCCTATACAGACTAACCTGCCCTATACAGACTAACCTGCCCTATACAGACTAACCTATACAGACTGGCCTGCCCTATACAGACTAACGAATACAGACAGGCCTGTCCTATACCTTTAGACAGGTCTGCCCTATACAGACTAACCTATACAGACTAACCTGCCCTATACAGACAGGCCTGCCCTATACAGACCAACCTACAGACAGGCTTGCCCTATACAGACCAACCTATACAGACAGGCCTGCCCTATACAGACCAACCTATACAGACAGGCCTGCCCTATACAGACTAACCTACAGACAGGCCTGCCCTATACAGACCAACCTATACAGACCAACCTATACAGACAGGCCTGCCCTATACAGACCAACCTATACAGACAGGCCTGCCCTATACAGACCAACCTATACAGACAGGCCTGCCGTATACAGACTAACCTAAACAGACAGGCCTGCCCTATACCTATAGACAGGTCTGCCCTATACAGACTAACCTATACCGACAGGCCTGCCCTATACAGACTAACCTATACAGACAGGCCTGCCCTATACAGACTAACCTATACAGACAGGCCTGCCCTATACAGACTAACCTATACAGACAGGCCTGCCCTATACAGACTAACCTATACAGACAGGCCTGCCCTATACAGACTAACCTATACAGACAGGCCTGCCCTATACAGACTAACCTATACAGACAGGCCTGCCCTATACAGACAGGCCTGCCCTATACAGACTAACCTATACAGACAGGCCTGCCCTATACAGACTAACCTATAGACAGGCCTGCCCTATACAGACTAACCTATAGACAGGCCTGCCCTATACAGACTAACCTATACAGACAGGCCTGCCCTATACAGACAGGCCTGCCCTATACAGACTAAGCTATAGACAAGCCTGCCCTATACAGACTAACCTATACAGACAGGCCTGCCCTATACAGACTAACCTATACAGACAGGCCTGCCCTATACAGACTAACCTATACAGACAGGCCTGCCCTATACAGACTAACCTATACAGACAGGCCTGCCGTATACAGACTAACCTATACAGACAGGCCTGCCCTATACAGACTAACCTATAGACAGGCCTGCCATATACAGATTAACCTAGAGACAGGCCTGCCCTATACAGACCAACCTATACAGACAGGCCTGCCCTATAGTCACTAACCTATACAGACAGGCCTGCCCTATGCAGACCAACCTATACAGACAGGCCTGCCCTATACAGACCAACCTATACAGACAGGCCTGCCCTATACAGACCAACCTATACAGACAGGCCTGCCCTATACAGACCAACCTATACAGACAGGCCTGCCCTATAGTCACTAACCTATACAGACAGGCCTGCCCTATACAGACTAACCTATAGACAGGCCTGCCCTATACAGACTAACCTATACAGACAGGCCTGCCCTATACAGACAGGCCTGCCCTATACAGACTATCCTATAGACAAGCCTGCCCTATACAGACTAACCTATAGACAGGCCTGCCCTATAGTCACTAACCTATACAGACAGGCCTGCCCTATACAGACTAACCTAGAGACAGGCCTGCCCTATACAGACCAACCTATACAGACAGGCCTGCCCTATACAGACCAACCTATACAGACAGGCCTGCCCTATAGTCACTAACCTATACAGACAGGCCTGCCCTATACAGACTAACCTATAGACAGGCCTGCCCTATACAGACTAACCTATAGACAGGCCTGCCCTATACAGACTAACCTATAGACAGGCCTGCCCTATACAGACTAACCTATACAGACAGGCCTGCCCTAAACAGACAGGCCTGCCCTATACAGACAGGCCTGCCCTATACAGACCAACCTATACAGACAGGCCTGCCCTATAGTCACTAACCTATACAGACAGGCCTGCCCTATACAGACTAACCTATACAGACAGGCCTGCCCTATACAGACTAACCTATACAGACAGGCCTGCCCTATACAGACTAACCTATAGACAGGCCTGCCCTATACAGACTAACCTATACAGACAGGCCTGCCCTATACAGACTAACCTATAGACAGGCCTGCCCTATACAGACTAACCTATACAGACAGGCCTGCCCTATACAGACTAACCTATACAGACAGGCCTGCCCTATACAGACAGGCCTGCCCTATACAGACTAACCTATACAGACAGGCCTGCCCTATACAGACTAACCTATAGACAGGCCTGCCCTATACAGACTAACCTATAGACAGGCCTGCCCTATACAGACTAACCTATAGACAGGCCTGCCCTATACAGACAGGCCTGCCCTAAACAGACAGGCCTGCCCTATAGTCACTAACCTATACAGACAGGCCTGCCCTATACAGACTAACCTATACAGACAGGCCTGCCCTATACAGACTAACCTATACAGACAGGCCTGCCCTATACAGACTAACCTATAGACAGGCCTGCCCTATACAGACTAACCTATACAGACAGGCCTGCCCTATACAGACTAACCTATACAGACAGGCCTGCCCTATACAGACTAACCTATACAGACAGGCCTGCCCTATACAGACAGGCCTGCCCTATACAGACAGGCCTGCCCTATACAGACTAACCTATACAGACAGGCCTGCCCTATACAGACTAACCTATACAGACAGGCCTGCCCTATACAGACTAACCTATAGACAGGCCTGCCCTATACAGACTAACCTATAGACAGGCCTGCCCTATAGTCACTAACCTATACAGACAGGCCTGCCCTATACAGACTAACCTAGAGACAGGCCTGCCCTATACAGACAGGCCTGCCCTATACAGACCAACCTATACAGACAGGCCTGCCCTATAGTCACTAACCTATACAGACATACCTGCCCTATACAGACTAACCTATACAGACTAACCTATACAGACAGGCCTGCCCTATACAGACTAACCTATAGACAGGCCTGCCCTATACAGACCAACCTATACAGACAGGCCTGCCCTATACAGACCAACCTATACAGACAGGCCTGCCCTATACAGACCAACCTATACAGACAGGCCTGCCCTATACAGACCAACCTATACAGACAGGCCTGCCGTATACAGACTAACCTATACAGACAGGCCTGCAGTATACAGACTAACCTATACAGACAGGCCTGCCCTATACAGACTAACCTAAACAGACAGGCCTGCCCTATACAGACTAACCTATACAGACAGGCCTGCCCTATACAGACTAACCTATACAGACAGGCCTGCCCTATACAGACTAACCTATAGACAGGCCTGCCCTATACAGACTAACCTATACAGACAGGCCTGCCCTATAGTCACTAACCTATACAGACAGGCCTGCCCTATAGTCACTAACCTATACAGACAGGCCTGCCCTATACAGACTAACCTATACAGACAGGCCTGCCCTATACAGACTAACCTATAGACAGGCCTGCCCTATACAGACTAACCTATACAGACAGGCCTGCCCTATAGTCACTAACCTATACAGACAGGCCTGCCCTATAGTCACTAACCTATACAGACAGGCCTGCCCTATACAGACTAACCTATACAGACAGGCCTGCCCTATACAGACTAACCTATACAGACAGGCCTGCCCTATACAGACTAACCTATACAGACAGGCCTGCCCTATACAGACTAACCTATACAGACAGGCCTGCCCTATACAGACTAACCTATAGACAGGCCTGCCCTATACAGACTAACCTAGAGACAGGCCTGCCCTATACAGACTAACCTAGAGACAGGCCTGCCCTATACAGACCAACCTATACAGACAGGCCTGCCCTATGCAGACCAACCTATACAGACAGGTCTGCCCTATAGTCACTAACCTATACAGACAGGCCTGCCCTATGCAGACCAACCTATACAGACAGGCCTGCCCTATACAGACCAACCTATACAGACAGGCCTGCCCTATACAGACCAACCTATACAGACAGGCCTGCCCTATACAGACCAACCTATACAGACAGGCCTGCCCTATAGTCACTAACCTATACAGACAGGCCTGCCCTATACAGACTAACCTATAGACAGGCCTGCCCTATACAGACAGGCCTGCCCTATACAGACTAACCTATAGACAAGCCTGCCCTATACAGACTAACCTATAGACAGGCCTGCCCTATAGTCACTAACCTATACAGACAGGCCTGCCCTATACAGACTAACCTAGAGACAGGCCTGCCCTATACAGACCAACCTATACAGACAGGCCTGCCCTATACAGACCAACCTATACAGACAGGCCTGCCCTATAGTCACTAACCTATACAGACAGGCCTGCCCTATACAGACTAACCTAGAGACAGGCCTGCCCTATACAGACCAACCTATACAGACAGGCCTGCCCTATACAGACCAACCTATACAGACAGGCCTGCCCTATAGTCACTAACCTATACAGACAGGCCTGCCCTATACAGACTAACCTATAGACAGGCCTGCCCTATACAGACTAACCTATAGACAGGCCTGCCCTAAACAGACAGGCCTGCCCTATACAGACCAACCTATACAGACAGGCCTGCCCTATACAGACCAACCTATACAGACAGGCCTGCCCTATACAGACCAACCTATACAGACAGGCCTGCCCTTTAGTCACTAACCTATACAGACAGGCCTGCCCTATACAGACTAACCTATACAGACAGGCCTGCCCTATACAGACTAACCTATACAGACAGGCCTGCCCTATACAGACTAACCTATACAGACAGGCCTGCCCTATACAGACTAACCTATAGACAGGCCTGCCCTATACAGACTAACCTATACAGACAGGCCTGCCCTATACAGACTAACCTATACAGACAGGCCTGCCCTATACAGACTAACCTATACAGACAGGCCTGCCCTATACAGACTAACCTATACAGACAGGCCTGCCCTATACAGACTAACCTATACAGACAGGCCTGCCCTATACAGACAGGCCTGCCCTATACAGACTAACCTATACAGACAGGCCTGCCCTATACAGACTAACCTATAGACAGGCCTGCCCTATACAGACTAACCTATAGACAGGCCTGCCCTATACAGACTAACCTATAGACAGGCCTGCCCTATACAGACTAACCTATACAGACAGGCCTGCCCTAAACAGACAGGTCTGCCCTATACAGACTAACCTATACAGACAAGCCGGCCCTATACAGACCAACCTATACAGACAGGCCTGCCCTATACAGACCAACATATACAGACAGGCCTGCCCTATAGTCACTAACCCATACAGACAGGCCTGCCCTATACAGACTTACCTATAGACAGGCCTGCCCTATACAGACAGGCCTGCCCTATACAGACAGGCCTGCCCTATACAGACAGGCCTGCCCTATACAGACAGGCCTGCCCTATACAGACAGGCCTGCCCTATACAGACAGGCCTGCCCTATACAGACTAACCTATACAGACAGGCCTCCCCTATACAGACAGGCCTCCCCTATACAGACTGACAGGTTTGAACAGACATTTTCTTGTACACCTCCCTCTATATACTGTAGTCACGCTTCTATCTGCTTGAAAGATGCATTTTGTCCAGAAGTAGGTTTGTTGAACCCTCTAGTGGATCCTCCAAAACACCCAGCAGAAAGGGAAAGGGGGGATACCTAGTCAGTTATACAACAGAAAGGGGGGATACCTAGTCAGTTATACAACAGAAAGGGGGGATACCTAGTCAGTTATACAACAGAAAGGGAAAGGGGGGATACCTAGTCAGTTATACAACAGAAAGGGGGATACCTAGTCAGTTGTACAACAGAAAGGGGGATACCTAGTCAGTTATACAACAGAAAGGGGGATACCTAGTCAGTTATACAACAGAAAGGGGGATACCTAGTCAGTTATACAACAGAAAGGGGGGATACCTAGTCAGTTATACAACAGAAAGGGGGGATACCTAGTCAGTTATACAACAGAAAGGGGGGGATACCTAGTCAGTTATACAACAGAAAGGGGGGATACCTAGTCAGTTATACAACAGAAAGGGAAAGGGGGGATACCTAGTCAGTTATACAACAGAAAGGGGGGATACCTAGTCAGTTATACAACAGATAGGGGGGATACCTAGTCAGTTGTACAACTGAATGAATTCAACTGAAATGTGTCTTCCTCGTTTAACACAACCCTCTGAATCAGAGAGGTGCGGGAGGCTGCCATAATCCACGTCTTCGGTGCCCGGGGAACAGCGGGTTAACTGCCTTGTTCAGGGGCGGAGAGACAGATGTTTACCTTGTCAGCTCGGTGATTCGATCCAGAAACCTTTCAGTTACTGGTCCAACGCTCTAACCACTAGGTAGTTATGTAACACAGTTTGGACTAAAATAACTGTGGGCTGAAACTAAATTGAGGATTAACCAGGTTTGAAACTTTGTTTCATGACAATAAAAAGCCATGCTAAATATGTCAGAGACGTGACACAGAGACATGACACAGAGACATGACACAGAGACAGAGACATGACACAGAGACATGAGACGTGACACAGAGGCATGACACAGAGACATGACACAGAGACATGACACAGAGACATGAGACGTGACACAGAGACATGACACAGAGACATGAGACGTGACACAGAGACATGACAGAGACATGAGACGTGACACAGAGACATGACACAGACATGAGACGTGACACAGAGACATGACACAGACATGAGACGTGACACAGAGACATGACACAGAGACAGAGACATAACACAGAGACATGACATAGAGACATGAGACGTAACACAGAGACATGAGACTGCCAGTGTAGCGTTAGACAGAGATAATCAGAGACTGCCAGTGTAGCGTTAGACAGAGATAATCAGAGAGACTGCCAGTGTAGCGTTAGAGAGATAATCAGAGAGAGACTGCCAGTGTAGCGTTAGAGATAATCAGAGAGAGACTGCCAGTGTAGCGTCAGAGAGATCAGAGAGAGACTGCCAGTGTAGCGTCAGAGAGAGAATCAGAGAGAGAGACTGCCAGTGTAGTGTGAGAGAGATAATCAGAGACTGCCAGTGTAGCGTTAGAGAGAGAATCAGAGAGAGACTGCCAGTGTAGCGTTAGAGAGATAATCAGAGAGAGAGACTGCCAGTGTAGCGTTAGAGAGATAATCAGAGAGAGAGACTGCCAGTGTAGCGTTAGAGAGATAATCAGAGAGAGAGACTGCCAGTGTAGCGTTAGAGAGATAATCAGAGAGAGAGACTGCCAGTGTAGCATCAGAGAGAGAGAAGTGTGTCAAATACAAATGAAGGACGGAGGCCCCTTTAATGGTTTATTTGGACAGTACAGTAAATTGTGACATTTTTCTGAGAAGGGCGAACCAATCACAAATCAGGATAATGGGGAGGGAGGGCTCAGGAAGTTTAAACTTTTCTCTTGATTTGGTCACTGAGAAGAGAACCTCACCCTGCATAACCTGTCTATTCCCCTTCCACCCTGCATAACATGACTATTCCCCTTCCACCCTGCATAACATGTCTATTCCCCTTCCACCCTGCATAACCTGTCTATTCCCCTTCCACCCTGCATAACCTGTCTATTCCCCTTCCACCCTGCATAACCTGTCTATTCCCCTTCCACCCTGCATAACCTGTCTATTCCCCTTCCACCCTGCATAACCTGTCTATTCCCCTTCCACCCTGCACAACCTGTCTATTCCCCTTCCACCCTGCATAACCTGTCTATTCCCCTTCCACCCTGCACAACCTGTCTATTCCCCTTCCACCCTGCACAACCTGTCTATTCCCCTTCCACCCTGCATAACCTGTCTATTCCCCTTCCACCCTGCATAACCTGTCTATTCCCCTTCCACCCTGCATAACCTGTCTATTCCCCTTCCACCCTGCATAACATGACTATTCCCCTTCCACCCTGCACAACCTGTCTATTCCCCTTCCACCCTGCACAACCTGTCTATTCCCCTTCCACCCTGCACAACCTGTCTATTCCCCTTCCACCCTGCACAACCTGTCTATTCCCCTTCCACCCTGCACAACCTGTCTATTCCCCTTCCACCCTGCACAACCTGTCTATTCCCCTTCCACCCTGCATAACCTGTCTATTCCCTTCCACCCTGCATAACCTGTCTATTCCCCTTCCACCCTGCACACCTTCTATTCCCCTTCCACCCTGCACAACCTGTCTATTCCCCTTCCACCCTGCACAACCTGTCTATTCCCCTTCCACCCTGCACAACCTGTCTATTCCCCTTCCACCCTGCATAACCTGTCTATTCCCCTTCCCACCCTGTATAACCTGTCTATTCCCCTTCCACCCCTGCATAACCTGTCTATTCCCCTTCCACCCTGCATAACCTGTCTATTCCCCTTCCACCCTGCATAACCTGTCTATTCCCCTTCCACCCTGCACAACCTGTCTATTCCCCTTCCACCCTGCATAACCTGTCTATTCCCCTTCCACCCTGCATAACCTGTCTATTCCCCTTCCACCCTGCACAACCTGTCTATTCCCTTCCACCCTGCATAACCTGTCTATTCCCTTCCACCTGCATACCTGTCTAATTCCCTGCATAACCTGTCTATTCCCCTTCCACCCTGCACAACCTGTCCTATTCCCTTCCACCCTGCATAACCTGTCTATTCCCCTTCCACCCTGCATAACCTGTCTATTCCTTCCCACCCTGCATAACCTGTCTATTCCCTGCCACCCAGAACCTGTCTATTCCCCTTCCACCCTGCATAACCTGTCTATTCCCCTTCCACCCTGCACAACCTGTCTATTCCCCTTCCACCCTGCACAACCTGTCTATTCCCCTTCCACCCTGCAAAACATGACTATTCCCCTTCCACCCTGTAAAACATACATGTCTATTCCCCTTCCACCCTGTAAAACATACATGTCTATTCCCCTTCCCACCCTGTAAGACATACATGTCTATTCCCCTTCCACCCTGTAAAACATACATTCTATTCCCCTCCACCCTGTAAGAACATACAGGTCTATTCCCCTTCCACCCTGTAAAACATACATGTCTATTCCCCTTCCACCCTGTAAAACATACATGTCTATTCCCCTTCCACCCTGTAAAACATACATGTCTATTCCCCTTCCACCCTGTAAAACATACATGTCTATTCCCCTTCCACCCTGTAAAACATACATGTCTATTCCCCTTCCACCCTGTAAAACATACATGTCTATTCCCCTTCCACCCTGTAAAACATACATGTCTATTCCCCTTCCACCCTGTAAGACATACATGTCTATTCCCCTTCCACCCTGTAAAACATACATGTCTATTCCCCTTCCACCCTGTAAGACATACATGTCTATTCCCCTTCCACCCTGTAAAACATACATGTATATTCCCCTTCCACCCTGTAAAACATACATGTCTATTCCCCTTCCACCCTGTAAAACATACATGTCTATTCCCCTTCCACCCTGTAAAACATACATGTCTATTCCCCTTCCACCCTGTAAAACATACATGTCTATTCCCCTTCCACCCTGTAAAACATACATGTCTATTCCCCTTCCACCCTGTAAACATACATGTCTATTCCCCTTCCACCCTGTAAAACATACATGTCTATTCCCCTTCCACCCTGTAAAACATACATGTCTATTCCCCTTCCACCCTGTAAAACATACATGTATATTCCCCTTCCACCCTGTAAAACATACATGTCTATTCCCCTTCCACCCTGTAAAACATACATGTCTATTCCCCTTCCACCCTGTAAAACATACATGTCTATTCCAGTCAAGACCTTAGCTGGTCCTTCCAGCTCTACCATTAACACAGACATATCACCCAGGCTCGTCATCTCAGTTCACCACCTGACTCAGCGAAGCCTCGATCCTGCCTCCGTTTTGAAAAGACCAATAACAACACGTCTTAATACGCTGTGATCAACAACAAGAACAAACTGTTTTTGTTTGGAAAGCTACTTGAAGATTACACCCTGGTTGTCCCATGGAGATGCTGTTAGCAGGGACCAACACCCTGGTTGACCCGTGGAGATGCTGTTAGCAGGGACCAACACCCTGGTTGTCCCGTGGAGATGCTGTTAGCAGGGACCAACACCCTGGTTGTCCCGTGGAGATGCTGTTAGCAGGGACCAACACCCTGGTTGTCCCGTGGAGATGCTGTTAGCAGGGACCAACACCCTGGTTGTCCCGTGGAGATGCTGTTAGCAGGGACCAACACCCTGGTTGTCCCGTGGAGATGCTGTTAGCAGGGACCAACACCCTGGTTGTCCCGTGGAGATGCTGTTAGCAGGGACCAACACCCTGGTTGTCCCGTGGAGATGCTGTTAGCAGGGACCAACACCCTGGTTGTCCCATGGAGATGCTGTTAGCAGGACCAACACCCTGGTTGTCCCATGGAGATGCTGTTAGCAGGGACCAACACCCTGGTTGTCCCATGGAGATGCTGTTAGCAGGGACCAACACCCTGGTTGTCCCATGGAGATGCTGTTAGCAGGGACCAACACCCTGGTTGTCCCATGGAGATGCTGTTAGCAGGGACCAACACCCTTGGTTGTCCCATGGAGATGCTGTTAGCAGGGACCAACACCCTGGTTGTCCCATGGAGATGCTGTTAGCAGGGACCAACACCCTGGTTGTCCCATTGAGATGCTGTTAGCAGGGACCAACACCCTGGTTGTCCCATGGAGATGCTGTTAGCAGGGACCAACACCCTGGTTGTCCCATGGAGATGCTGTTAGCAGGGACCAACACCCTGGTTGTCCCATGGAGATGCTGTTAGCAGGGACCAACACCCTGGTTGTCCTATGGAGATGCTGTTAGCAGGGACCAACA
>NC_042986.1:41666897-41691897 GCF_901001165.1 Salmo trutta
TACACACGTTTGACAATTTTACGTTTTTAAAAGATGGAAAATTTGTATATTTAAGCAATAAGGCGTGAGGAAGTGTGTTATATGGCCAATATATCACAGCTAAGGGCTGTTCTTAAGCACGATGCAACAGAGCGAGCCTGGATACAGTCCTTAGCCGTGGTATATTGGCCGTATACCACAAACCCCCGAGGTGCCTTATTGCTATTATAAACTGGTTACCAACGTAATTAGAGCAGTACAAAACATGTTTTGTCATAACTGTGGTATACGGTCTGATATACCACGGCTGTCAGCCAATCAGCATCCTCTCAGAGTGAGGATGAGGAGCAGCAGCAGTCCAGCTTCGTCACAGGTTAATACAGTTATGTTACCTGGAACTTGTATCCCTCTCTACAGATGCAGCAGGTCAGTCCTGGTAGAGTGTTGTTGTTGTGTTACCTGTGTCATGACGTTGCCCTCTCTCTGGGAACAGGGAGCACAGTTGACCCCCTCCCCCTTGCACTATCCCCCTCCCTACCTCTCCCTACCCAGGCCCGGTCAAGGCGGTCGTAAATTCCAAAGGAGAATGTCCTGCCTAACAGGCCCAGTTGAGACACAGAGGGGTTTCATAGAGAGACCAAGGAAATTCTTCCAACTCACAGAATTGGGGAACCAAACAACATTTATGTTCTGGAGAAGGTATAAAAGATTGGTGAAGAATCCAGCTACGAACTGGTCCGCTTGGTACAATTTTGTGATACTCAGAAGAGACAATATAGCCATATTACCCTAATACTGTTTATATAATAGCCTCAGCTATGGGACTTGCATCCAACTGGTGGTATAAAATGTATTAATAAGAATAAAGCTATTTGTAATACGTTGAGATGCTATGTACTGATGTTAATGTGATAGAATGTATTTCTGTTCAAAGCTTAAATCAGTCATCGGCACGCCCCCCAGGGACACAGACAGGACCAGGCGTCATGTGACAAGCCTGTTCTATGTTCACGTATAAAACCCCACCCTGATTTTCTTTCATCAGACCAGCTTACCTCAGAAGAGAGAGCCAAGGTTTGACCATCCAATTCCTCTACTGAAAGTTAACTATACCACGTGGTTAAACTTTTAGACTATCGAGACCAACAGAATAATGACAAGTCTTTGATATTAATTAATAGTCTGCAGCTAAGTAAATTATATCATTGAACGCGAAGACCGACGAAACATCCATTCGATAACGACATTAATGAATGTCGCTTTGAAAGATCCATTCTAACCGAGAGAGAGAGAGAACAGGACAAAAACTCTCCAACAAGGATCCCGACGACACACTGAGCGTAAATATATATTGATTGCAATTGTTCCCGAATGAGTGAGCGTTCATGTGCAAAGGATTAGCATATCAATTGTTAATATTAATGAACTCTGTGTGCCTCCTCAGCTGCCCTTTATGACCCTTTGTTTTAACAAGACACCAGCCATGCCTGTTTAGCCCACTAGGCCACATTACTCTACCAATTCGTTGTGACGATAATTACTGTTTGTATGCTTTCTATGAATTACTTAGTTTAGTAAATAAATGATTTTAAGACAGTTGATGTATGGATGACTTTAGTAAAGGCTGGATTCGTGCAGATACAACAATTTACGACGTTTGGAATGAGACTGGACTAGAGGTAAAATACACCATTTAAACCAGAAGATAATTGGCCTATATTATAATATAATATATAATGTTATAATATAGGAAAGTTATATTAGGAAAATTATAACTTTGTGATCTGAATATTTTCCTTGGTGCCCCGATCTCCTAGTTAATTACAATTAAACGATTAATCAGTTTAATCACGTGATAATAATTACAGGGAGTTATTTGATAAACATGTCTTCAAGTTAATGGTGCCCAAAGACACGACACAGGTAAGCTACACACCCTTTGCCAGGTCCCAGTTTAGGGGAGCCTTCTCCATCCTTGGTGCGGGCGGCGATGTCTCGGACCCTGAGGGCGGCCCAGAGGGTCCTTCTCCTTGCCCTTGTCAGCCAGGGCCGTGGGACTCAGGTTCAGGTACAGGCTGTTCAGCAGACACCCAGCAGCTGGAAGTTCTGGTAGTGCTGGAAGACACATTTCACAACGTTTGAATCATTTAGCAGGCATTCCTCTCCAGAGACTTCACAATCAGTGAATTGAACTACCCTAAACAACCACATACACTACATGGCCAAAACTATGTGGACACCTGCTTTCATTTCATTTCTCCCGATGAACAGTTATTGTGATGACGTTGCTTCCAGAGGCAGTTTGGAATTCGGTAGTGAGTGTTGCAAACAGACATTTTTTTTTACGTGCTTCAGCATTCAGCGGTCCCGTTCTGTGAGCTTGTGTGGCCTACCACTTTGCGGCTAAGCCGTTGTTGCTCCTAGACGTTTCTACTTCACAATAACAGCACTTACAGTTGACCGGAGCAGCTCTAGCATGGCAGAAATTTGACCAACTGACTTGTTGGAAAGGTGGCATCCTATGACGGTGCCACGTTGAAAGTCACTCAGCCATTCTATTGCCAGTGTTTGTCTATGGAGATTGCATGGCTGTGTGCTCAATTTTATACACCTGTCAGCGACGGGTGTGGCTAAAATAGCCAAATTCACTAATTTGAAGGACTGTCACCATACTTTTGGCCATGTAGCATATTTCTAAGCTTTATAATACTTTTAAATGACATGTCCGTTTTTGGCGGGAAATACCAGGTTACCCGGGAGAAAAGTGATTTATTCACCCATCAGCCTGCAAGTACAGGTATCAAACTACACAGGTGAGGACAGGTATCTAGCTACACAGGTGAGGACAGGTATCTAGCTACACAGGTGAGGAGCGAGGCGAGAGAGCGAGGACAGAGAGAGAGAGCGAGGACAGAGAGGGAGAGCGAGGACAGAGAGGGAGAGCGAGGACAGAGAGAGAGAGCGAGGACAGAGCGAGGACAGAGCGAGAGAGCGAGGACAGAGCGAGGACAGAGCGAGGACAGAGCGAGGACAGAGCGAGGACAGAGAGAGCACAGAGAGAGCACAGAGAGAGCGAGGACAGAGAGAGCGAGGACAGAGAGAGCGAGGACAGAGAGAGCGAGGACAGAGAGAGCGAGGACAGAGAGAGCGAGGACAGAGAGAGCGAGGACAGAGAGAGCGAGGACAGAGAGCGAGGACAGCGAGGACAGAGAGAGCGAGGACAGAGAGCGAGGACAGAGAGCGAGGACAGAGAGCGAGGACAGAGAGCGAGGACAGAGAGCGAGGACAGAGCGAGGACAGAGAGAGGACAGAGAGAAGACAGAGAGAGGACAGAGCGAGGACAGAGCGAGGACAGAGCGAGGACAGAGAGAGGACAGAGCGAGAGCGAGGACAGAGCGAGGACAGAGAGAGAGCGAGGACAGAGCGAGAGAGCGAGGACAGAGCGAGAGAGCGAGGACAGAGCGAGAGAGCGAGGACAGAGCGAGAGAGCGAGGACAGAGCGAGAGAGCGAGAGAGAGAGGACAGAGAGCGAGAGAGAGAGGACAGAGAGCGAGGACAGAGCGAGGACAGAGAGAGAGGACAGAGCGAGGACAGAGAGAGAGGACAGAGAGCGAGGACAGAGAGCGAGGACAGAGAGCGAGGACAGAGCGAGAGAGCGAGGACAGAGAGCGAGGACAGAGCGAGAGAGCGAGGACAGAGAGCGAGGACAGAGAGCGAGGACAGAGAGAGAGATCAAATGTAAGTAACTCAAAATCAGCCATAACACACCCGTTAATAGAATGTGATAACTTCTAATTGTAAAAGATTAGCTGGAAGGGGTGAACTGATGTCATTCTTCACTAACTGATCAGAGTACTGAGTCATATCAGTCTGCTACAGTACTACAGAGTCATATCAGTCTGTTACAGAGTCATATCAGTCTGCTACAGTCATATCAGTCCGCTACAGAGTCATATCAGTCTGATACATAGTCATATCAGTCTGCTACAGAGTACTACAGAGTCATATCAGTCTGCCACAGAGTACTAGAGTCATATCAGTCTGCTACAGAGTACTACAGAGTGCTACAGAGTCCTATCAGTCTGCTACAGAGTCCTATCAGTCTGCTACAGAGTCCTATCAGTCTGCTACAGAGTCCTATCAGTCTGCTACAGAGTCCTATCAGTCTGCTACAGAGTCAAATCAGTCTGCTACAGAGTCATATCAGTCTGCTACAGAGTCATATCAGTCTGCTACAGAGTCAAATCAGTCTGCTACAGAGTCAAATCAGTCTGCTACAGAGTCAAATCAGTCTGCTACAGAGTCAAATCAGTCTGCTACAGAGTCAAATCAGTCTGCTAGAGTCAAATCAGTCTGCTACAGAGTCAAATCAGTCTGATACAGAGTACTACAGAGTCATATCAGTCTGCTACAGTCATATCAGTCTGATACAGAGTACTACAGAGTCATATCAGTCTGCTACAGAGTCATATCAGTCTGCTACAGAGTCATATCAGTCTGCTACAGAGTCATATCAGTCTGCTACAGAGTCAAATCAGTCTGCTACAGAGTCAAATCAGTCTGCTACAGAGTACTACAGAGTCATATCAGTCTGATACAGAGTACTACAGAGTCATATCAGTCTGCTACAGAGTCATATCAGTCTGATACAGAGTACTACAGAGTCATTTCAGTCTGCTACAGAGTCATATCAGTCTGCCAGAGTACTACAGAGTCATATCAGTCTACTACAGAGTACTACAGTCAAATCAGTCTGCTACAGAGTCATATCAGTCTGATACAGAGTACTACAGAGTCATATCAGTCTGCTACAGAGTCATATCAGTCTGCTACAGAGTACTACATACACAATTGGTGTACCCTAGCGACTAGGTATAATATCGGTGGTAATTACACATTTCTGTACGATGGTAGCAGCATCCTTTTCATAGTCCTCCTCTTTGGAGCCAGTGGAGGCTGTGTGGAGCTGCAGGCCGCTGCCCACCTGCAGGACGGCCATGCACGTGGCAACACTGCCACCTGGAGGAGAGGAGGAGTAAACCTACAGTTAACCCCAAGATTAGAGGCAGAGGCAACAGGGGAACTTTCAGCCAAAATAAAACATATTTACACAAAAAAAAAAAAATCAATGATTTCCAGACTAGAATCATTGTATAAAATCATGGGTAAGCTTCGTCAGAAGAACATTGTTTTTTCCGTTTGAAAAGTTAACTTTTGACATCAAAAAAATAAAAAAAAAGGGGGACAGTACACTACTGTATGTGGCCAAACTGGGAGTGGAACCTACAACTGAACACAGAACATACCGGCGTAGAGGCAGCTGAGTGCCCGGACAGTCACGTCCAGCAGTCTCCCAGGGATCAGGGGCTCCAGGACGGGCAGGGACAAGGTGTCCAGGGCCAAGGTGTCCAGGGCCAAGGTGTCCAGGGCCAAGGTGTCCAGGGCCAAGGTGTCCAGGGCCATGGTGTCCAGGGCCATGGTGTCCAGGGCCAAGGTGTCCAGGGCCATGGTGTCCAGGGCCATGGTGTCCAGGGCCAAGGTGTCCAGGGCCAAGGTGTCCAGGGCCAAGGTGTCCAGGGACAAGGTGTCCAGGGCCAAGGTGTCCAGGGCCATGGTTACATCCATCACCAGGGAGTGGAACCTGAAGGGGAAGAGAATAACACTGGCTAGTGGGTCTGAAATACTGATGATAAATGAGTCACAAAATTCACCTCAGTAGCTGTATGACCAGTGTAGGTACCAACTCGGGAGCATGATTACATCAACAAATTTACTGCAATTTTGACTAGAAGAGACAATTGACTCGAAATGGGAAAAATATTCTATCACAACAACAATTCACTACGCTCCTACAGAGAGGAAAAATCCTTGAGTAGTGTTGTAGTCCAGTCCTGAAGTCCAGTGATTAGGGACCTGACTCTGACTTGACTCTGACTTGACTCTGACTTGACTCTGACTTGACTCTGACTTGACTCTGACTTGACTCTGACTTGATTACAACACAACCTTGTGAAGAACAGAGAAATCTGGATCACACACTCAAACCCACCCATTGCGGACGGCGGTGGCGTCTCCGACGGTGGCGGGCATGATGAAGAAAAGAGTTGGCTGAGACGGCGTCCTGAAACCGGTTGATACAGCGCAGGAAGTAAGGGAGGTTGAGGTAGACACGTAGCGATTTCTCTGACTGGACACGCTCTGGGGACACGTTCTGGGGACGCGTTCTGGGGACGCGTTCTGGGGACGCGTTCTGGGGACGCGTTCGCGTTCTGGGACACGTTCGCGTTCTGGGACACGTTCGCGTTCTGGGACACGTTCGCGTTCTGGGACACAGGGTGGGAGAAACAGGCCCGTTAGGACAGGGACAGGGGAGAAACAGGCCCGTTAGGACATGGGAGGGAGAAACAGGCCCGTTACGACAGGGGGGGAGAAACAGGCCCGTTAGGACATGGTGGAGAAACAGCTGTCTTGCCCTAACCCTGTTGAGTAGACAAGCACCATAGCTGTCTAACCAAACATTGTCACCCCAACATTTTAAATGTATTTATTTTACATAATCTAACAACATAGCCAGAATTAAATCATACTTCTACTGAGTCTATCTTTAATAACGTGATGCAGGTGAGTCAATTCCATTTAAATTCCAGTCAATTCAGGAAGTAAACCAAATTGAAAAGTATTAAAGAAAATGTGGAATTTCAGCAGCAGCGGTCTGTGCCGTTTCAGATGAGGGAGGACGATCATTTTTTTTTTATGATCTTATTTCTATTACAGCATATTGGATGACTGTCATTCATATTTCATTCACTCAAGTTCAATGTAACAGAGATAGGTTTATGCTACTAGACAATAGTTAAATGTTCCCTGTACCCATCAAGTGGTTTCTACAACTTAGCCTATGAATGAAAGTTTACAACGTCGGTGCACACAGGTCGAGAGACAGACTTGTGACAGTGACACATTCAATAACGCCTTGCACATTCTTGCCTGCATCTAGCCGATTTAGGGTGTAATAAATTAGTCCAACAGATGCAAACGAGAGTTTCTATTGGACAAATTCAGGTATGTTTTATCCCCGTTTCAGAAATGTTTTTCAACGGAATGAATAAACCCCTGATCACACGCAAACAGCTCACTTTAACAGCCACACAGAAACAGCTCGTTGTATTCCTTCTCGCATCTCCTCCTCTCACCTTTTCCCTTCGCTTGTGGACTTCAAATGCACAACACATTAGCCGTCTGTGACCAGGCGAGAAAAAAAAAAAAACTTTACATGCCTAACCTTAATGTCAAAACCGCAATCATGCAGTACAGTCAGTAAGCAGTTTAGCAGTTACACTGACGGGGCCCCGGTGGCAACAAATTAGTAAAACCAAAAGCTTACCTTGACTTCGTTAGAGTTCCGGTGTTGGATAGTCATAGCCAGCTAGCTAACATAGCATCCCTCTGTTTGAGCCGGGTGTTTGAGTACGCTAAACTAGCTAGCTGCAATTGGTAGCTAAGTAATTGAAAACAATTGGCAAACTATAGCTAACTCTCGCTCCTCCATTTTTGAAGAAATGAATTTGTTCATAACTGTTCAACTATTGTCTTTCTCTCTCTTTGAGTCAACTATTCACCACATTTTAAACACTGCAGTGCTCGCTAGCTATAGCTTATACTTTCAGTACTAGATTAATTCTCTGATCCTTTGATTGGGTGGACAACATGTCAGTTCATGCTGCAACAGCTCTGATAGACTGGAGGACATCCTCCAGAAGTTGTCATAATTACTGTGTAAGTCTATGGAAGGGGGTGAAAACCATGAGCCTCCTAGGTTTTGTATTGAAGTCAATGTAGCCAGAGGAGGACGGAAGCTAGCTGTCCTCCGGCTACACCATGGTGCTACCCTACAGAGTGCTGCTGAGGCTACTGTAGACCTTCTTTGGAAAACAGTGTGTTTTTAATAAATTATTTGGTGACAAATATATTTTGAATAGTTTTATCTAAACACGATAACTTTTTAAATGTTTCACTATTAAAATTTTTATTAAAATTCCCTCCCCTTCCTCCTCTGAGGAGCCTCCGCTGAATTTCAGTGTACTTCCTGAATTGACTGGAATTGAATTGGAGTTGACCCCAAGCCTGGTGAGACGTAAGAAGAGAACTCACAGTCAGAAAGTGTCTTGACTGTCTGTGGCAGCTTGGTGGACTTCATCGTGGCTGTGAAGGTGATGATCTCGGTTCTGTCCAGGCGGCTGCAGCTTGGAACACAGCCCCTTTGTTAACAGGATCAGGTGTTTCTGGAGACAGAAAAGAGAGGAGGAGAGGGAGAAGAGTTCTGTTATTTATTCCACTGAGTCACTGACTACTCTATATTTATAAACACAGTCCAGTACTACTACTTACTACTACTGATACTTACTACTGCTACTACTACTGATACTTACTACTACTGATACTTACTACTACTGATACTTACTACTACTACTACTACTACTACTGATACTTACTACTACTACTACAACTGATACTACTGATACTACAACTGATACTACTGATACTACTACTGATACTTACTACTACTACTGATACTTACTACTACTACTGATACTTACTACTACTACTGATACTTACTACTGATACTTACTACTACTGATACTTACTACTGATACTACTACTACTACTACTGATACTTACTACTACTACTGATACTTACTACTGATACTTACTACTACTGATACTTACTACTGATACTACTACTGATACTTACTACTACTACTGATACTTACTACTACTACTGATACTTACTACTGATACTTACTACTACTGATACTTACTACTGATACTACTACTACTTACTACTGATACCTACTACTACTGATACCTACTACTACTGATACCTACTACTACTGATACCTACTACTACTGATACCTACTACTGATACCTACTACTACTGATACCTACTACTACTGATACTTACTACTACTGATACTACTACTGATACTTACTACTACTGATACTACTACTACTACTGATACGTACTACTACTACTACTGATACGTACTACTACTACTACTGATACGTACTACTACTACTACTGATACTACTACTACTACTGATACGTACTACTACTACTACTGATACTACTACTGATACGTACTACTACTACTACTGATACGTACTACTACTACTACTGATACGTACTACTACTACTACTACTACTCATACTACTACTACTACTACTACTTACTACTGCTACTAACTACTACTACTACTACTACGTACTACTTACTTACTACTGATACTACTGCTACTAACTACTACTACTTACTTACTACTGATACTACTGCTACTACTACTACTACTGATACTGATACTTACTACTGCAACTACTACTACTGACAGACAGTTCAACACAATGACATGATAAATGTTCTACAAATTGTGAAACTATAACTTACAGTTCAGTGCACTCAAATGACAAGACAAAAAGGTTGTGCTGCTACTCCATTGTATAGCTAGCTATACTTTGTTATAAATGGAGGTTTGATAGTTGCACTAGGCTCATTAGACTTGACACATAAGGCATTTAACAGTATAACCAATAAGCTTCAAGTATGAATGGGTGTATCAACGACTGAAGTGACCATTTAACTGCAAGAAATATCCCAGATTGTAGCTAACTGTTGACAGACGTTAACTACCAAACTCAGAACGGATCAAGGAGTGCAAAGTCAATAAATTGTATAGTTAGCCCACATCAAATGACATATGAAACGATTATATCAACAGCTGTGTTAACTCGTGATGTTGACATATCTAAATACTATCTAATCTATTCATGCCATCACATCAGCAACATCATGATGGCAAACAACTTGACCCTCAAGTAAACAGAGAACCACGGGATAAACTTTCGTTTCTTGCAATACAAGAAATGTTTGCTAGTTCGTCAACTGTGGCTCGTTAAAGCCTAACATTACAGTAGTTCGCTATAAAAAAAAAATACAATGTTTGGCTTTGTTTATTGTCATGCAAATACGACAAAACTCTTCCGAATTCAGTTATTATGGTTTAACAGCAATGTTTACTTCACCGTAAACTCTGTTTTAGCTGATGATGAAGCCGATTCCCACTAGGTATATTACTGTAGGTAGCATGCTATGCTAACGCTAGCGCAATACAACTGAGCTGAGTGAAGTTAGCATGGTTGCTAGCTGTTATATCGAGCTCTTTCTCGTCAACGGAGCGCTGCATTTCACAGACGGACACGTTGTTTACCTGTTTATTATGGATCCTATAAGCGGAGGTAGCTCTTTCCGTTTCAAAAGCTGTGTAGGAAGCTGATAACAGCGGCGGGACAGCGGCAGTCCATTTCGACGCCATCTTTAGATTCCTTACCGGACAAGCAGGAACACTTCCTCAACAACATCCCCCCAAATAACAGGAAGTGTCGACATAGATGTTATTAAATCAAAGACGCGCTGTAATAAAGCGCTTTAATAATAAACTACGACAATAAACTAGCTAGGGAATTTCCTAGATAGATGTATAAAGAATAGAGAATTATAGAGAGAAAAAAAGACAAATAATAGCAATTATTTCACTATAGCACAACCAAACATCTGTAGTACGCTTACTTTGTGCAAAAAAAAAATGACTTTCAGAAATAGTAATCATTTTATTGAGGGCATTGGCGTTTTTGTTAAAGTGTTGCATGAGCAGAGTTGTCCATTCACCCAAAAAGGCCAAATTAATACTCTAGAGCGCCATGCAAATCCATGTTTAAGACATAAATATACATAAATATGTTACAAACTATAATTTACACAAAAGCCATGTGGGGGGGGGGGGGGGGGGGGGATATTAGTTAAGATAATTTACAAAACTTCCAGTGTATCAAAGAAAGAATTAAAAAGACCAACACTGCGAGCCTGAGGCAGACGACCGGCAAAAAACAATCCTCCTCAGTACACACACCACCCACCCCAGTTAATTATCTATCATAGGGCCTGTCTTCAAGGATCTGTGGCACAAGCACAGTGAACATACCCTTTAGCACATAAAAAAAAACATTTCAAACAAAATAAACAAAAATTATCAAAATCCCATCGAAATCTGTACCGCATTTAGTAATCTTAGATTAGGCCTAATCTTAAAAGACGTTTTAGTCATCTTTCAGAGCTAAATAATGTTTCAGTATAAGAACACCTGCTTTGAAATGCACCAAGTAACCACTTAACTGCTCTTTCGTTGTGGTAAAAATAAAATTTCATTGCATGAAGTGAGATCATGAAAAGCACTTTACATTGCTATCTTAAAAGGGAGGTTATAAAGGGTGTAGACAGTTCATTATTTGTTAATAGCAATGACATACAGTGCCTTCAGAAAGTATTCATACCACTTGACTTAAACTACAATTTGTTGTTACAGCCTGAATTCAAAATGGATTAAAACACATGACAGTAAAAACATGTTAAGAATGTTATGCAAATGTGTTCACAATTAAATACAGTAATCTCATTTACATAAGTATTCACACCCCTTTACTATGACACTCCAAATTGAGCTCAGGTTCATCCAATTTCCTTTGATCATCCTTGAGATATCACTACAACATGATTGGAGTCCACCAGTGAGTGGCCAATTCAATTGTTTTGACAGGATTTAGAAAGAAACACACCTGTCTATTTCTGGTCCCCACAGTTGACAGCACACGTCAGAACAGAAACTATACCATGAAGTCCAAGGAACTGTCTGTAGATCACTGAGATAGAATTGGGATGAGTCATATCTGGGGGAAGGGTACACAATTTCTAGAGTGTTGAAAGTTTCCAAGAGTACAGAGGTCTCCATCATTGGGAAATTGAAAAAAATATGGAACTACCGACTCTGCCTAGAGATGGCCGTCCGACCAAACTGAACAACTGGGCAAAAAATGACCTCGATCAGGGAGGTGACAAAGAGCCCAATGACCACTCTGACAGAACTATAAAGTTCCTTGGCTAAGATGGGAGAACCTGCCAGAAGGACAAGTCTCTATAGCACTTCACTAATCTGGGTTTTATGGGAGAATGGCCAGATGGAAGCCACTCCTGAGAAAAAGCTACATGACAGCACGCCCTGAAAAATGGCAAAAAAAAAGGCACGTGAAAGAGCATATCTGAAAATATTGTGGTCTGATGAGATGAAAATCTAACTCTTTAGCCTGAATGCAAAGTGCTACGTCTGGAGAAAACCAGGCACAGCTCATCTGGAGAAAGACTTGAAGATTGTTAAGTTAGATGGGGGAGCAGCGGTGAACAGCAGAGCTTGAAAAAAAATCTGCAAGGAAGAATGGGAGAAAATCCACAAATACAGATGTGCAAAGCTGATACCGACATACCCAAGACAACTCAAAGCTGTAATCTCCACCAAAGGTGCTTCTACAAAAGTATTACATTTACATTTTAGTCATTTAGCAGACGCTCTTATCCAGAGCGACTTACAGTAGTGAGTGCATACATTTCATACATTTTTTTTCTTTTTCTCCGTACTGGTCCCCCGTGGGAATCGAACCCACAACCCTGGCGTTGCAAACACCATGCTCTACCAACTGAGCCACACGGGACCAGGGGTGTGAATACCAGGGGTATTGACTCAGGGGTGTGAATACTTACGTAAATTAAATCTGTATTTCATTTTCAATAAATGTACAAACATTTCCAAAAACATGTTTTCACTTTCATTATGGGGTATTGTGTGTAGCTGGGTGAGGGGGGTGAGGGGGAATCAAATCCATTTTGAATTCATGCTCTAACAACAATGTGGAATAAGTCAAGGGGTAGGAATACTTTCTGAATGCAACTCCCCTTAAATTCTACCTCAATGTAAAGTCTTACCAAATAAATTAAACAAAAAAATATGGAAAATCTTGCAACTCGAAATTAAATCTCGTCCTTGAAAAAGAAAGAGGACCTCCCCCCCACCAAAACGGCTTCAGCTCGTCCACCACCATTGTCCCGGTGTCATCCATGCAGCAACGGAGAGATCAGAGTTGAAAGGTGAGAAGTTGACTCTTCACCGCCAGGCCCGGTTGAGCAGTTTGACCTGTGCCAGACGTTTACTAATCATGGTGGCGAAGAACAGAGCGAACAGAACACTGCTAATCAGGACGTAGTCGTAGTCATCTTTCAGCACGTCGAACTGCTTGGAGGGGTACACTCTGGTTTGGTAGATGTCAAGACCGTACGCTACCACCTGTGTAACAAAACATATACATTTCCCGTGTTAAATATTTAGTCTTTGACCTACATCATAGTTAAATCTTCATTTCATCAACAGGTCGCTCTGCATTGTCAGTGTACCATGGCCTCGGAAATGCAGAAGGAAGTCCAGACTTGATACATTGAAGGTAGTGTAATAGACCAGTTTCCCAACCAGGGGTACTAAGACTTGGGGGTACTAAGACCCCTGGGGGTACCTGGCCTATCCACTGGGGGTACTAAGACCCCTGGGGGTACCTGGCCTATCCACTGGGGGTACTAAGACCCCTGGGGGTACCTGGCCTATCCACTGGGGGTACTAAGACCCCTGGGGGACACGGCCTATCCACAGGAGATACTAGGACCCCTGGGGGTACCTGGCCTATCCACTGGGGGTACTAAGACCCCTGGGGGTACTTGACCTATCCACAGGAGGTACTAGGACCCCTGGGGGTACCTGGCCTATCCACTGGGGGTACTAAGACCCCTGGGGGTACCTGGCCTATCCACAGGAGGTACTAGGACCCCTGGGGGTACCTGGCCTATCCACTGGGGGTACTAAGACCCCTGGGGGTACCTGGCCTATCCACTGGGGGTACTAAGACCCCTGGGGGTACTTGACCTATCCACAGGGGGTACTAAGACCCCTGGGGGACACTTGGCCTATCCACAGGAGGTACTAGGACTCCTGGGGGTACCTGGCCTATCCACTGGGGGTACTAAGACCCCTGGGGGTACCTGGCCTATCCACTGGGGGTACTAAGACCCCTGGGGGTACCTGGCCTATCTACAGAGGATACTAGGATCCCTGGGGGTACCTGGCCTATCTACAGAGGGTACGAGGATCCCTGGGGGTACCTGGCCTATCTACAGAGGGTACTAGGATCCCTGGGGGTACCTGGCCTATCCTCAGGGGGTACTAAGACCCTGGGGGTACCTGACCTATCCACAGGAGGTACTAGGACCCCTGGGGGTACCTGGCCTATCCACTGGGGGTACTAAGACCCCTGGGGGTACCTGGCCTATCCACTGGGGGTACTAAGACCCCTGGGGGTACTTGACCTATCCACAGGGGTTACTAAGACCCCTGGGGGTACCTGGCCTATCCACAGGAGGTACTAGGACTCCTGGGGGTACCTGGCCTATCCACTGGGGGTACTAAGACCCCTGGGGGTACCTGGCCTATCCACTGGGGGTACTAGGACCCCTGGGGGTACCTGGCCTATCCACTGGGGGTACTAGGACCCCTGGGGGTACCTGGCCTATCCACTGGGGGTACTAGGACCCCTGGGGGTACCTGGCCTATCCACTGGGGGTACTAAGACCCCTGGGGGTACCTGGCCTATCCACTGGGGGTACTAAGACCCCTGGGGGTACCTGGCCTATCCACTGGGGGTACTAGGACCCCTGGGGGTACCTGGCCTATCCACTAGGGTACTAGGACCCCTGGGGGTACCTGGCCTATCCACTAGGGGTACTAGAGAAGACTCATGAGACCATAGGCCTACTGGTAAATGCACATGAGGGGTACTCCAAGGGTACTGTAGTCATAGCAAAATGTACTTTGTGATACAGTAGCCGAAACAGGTTGGAAACCAATGTAATAGACCATAGACTCACCAGACATGTGGACTCAAGGCCAGAGGGGGCAGTGTAGATTCCTTTCACTCTCAATACGGTCTGATTGTAGTTGATGAACCACTCTGTGCGGATGGGCATCTCTGGGGCGTAGGGTATAAGGTTCTCCTCACTGAAAATAAATGATAAATCAATTCTTACTTTCATAGAGTTTTATATAGTGACAAGGGCCCAAAAAGACTCCAGCCACCCCAGTCATAGACTCTTCTCTCTGCTACCGCCCGGCAAGCGGTACCGGAGCCCCAACTCTAGGTCCAAAAGGCTTCTTAACACCTTCAACCCCCAAGCCATAAGACTCCTGAACAGCTAATCAAATGGCTACCCGGACTATTTGCATTGTCACCCCCCTCCACCATTTTACACTGCTGAGCCTCCCTGTTTGTTATCCATGCAGTCACTTTACATCTACCTACATGTACATATTACCTCGACTAACATGTGCCCCTGCACATTGACTCTGTACCGGTACCCCCTGTATATAGCCTCTACATTGACTCTGTACCGGTACCCCCTGTATATAGCCTCCACATTGACTCTGTACCGGTACCCCCTGTATATAGCCTCCACATTGACTCTGTACCGGTACCCCCTGTATATAGCCTCCACATTGACTCTGTACCGGTACCCCCTGTATATAGCCTCCACATTGACTCTGTACCGGTACCCCCTGTATATAGCCTCCACATTGACTCTGTACCGGTACCCCCTGTATATAGCCTCCACATTGACTCTGTACCGGTACCCCCTGTATATAGCCTCCACATTGACTCTGTACCGGTACCCCCTGTATATAGCCTCCACATTGACTCTGTACCGGTACCCCCTGTATATAGCCTCCACATTGACTCGGTACCGGTACCCCCTGTATATAGCCTCCACATTGACTCGGTACCGGTACCCCCTGTATATAGCCTCCACATTGACTCGGTACCGGTACCCCCTGTATATAGCCTCCACATTGACTCTGTACCAGTACCCCCTGTATATAGCCTCCACATTGACTCTGTACCGTAACACCCTGTATATAGCCTCCACATTGACTCTGTACCAGTACCCCCTGTATATAGCCTCCACATTGACTCTGTACCGTAACACCCTGTATATAGCCTCCACATTGACTCTGTACCGTAACACCCTGTATATAGCCTCCACATTGACTCTGTACCGTAACACCCTGTATATAGCCTCCACATTGACTCTGTACCGTAACACCCTGTATATAGCCTCCACATTGACTCTGTACCGTAACACCCTGTATATAGCCTCCACATTGACTCTGTACCGTAACACCCTGTATATAGCCTCCACATTGACTCTGTACCGTAACACCCTGTATATAGCCTCCACATTGACTCTGTACCTGTACCCCCCTGTATATAGCCTCCACATTGACTATGTACCGTAATACCCTGTATATAGCCTCCACATTGACTATGTACCGTAACACCCTGTATATAGCCTCCACATTGACTATGTACCGTAACACCCTGTATATAGCCTCCACATTGACTATGTACCGTAACACCCTGTATATAGCCTCCACATTGACTATGTACCGTAATACCCTGTATATAGCCTCCACATTGACTATGTACCGTAATACCCTGTATATAGCCTCCACATTGACTCTGTACCGTAATACCCTGTATATAGCCTCCACATTGACTATGTACCGTAACACCCTGTATATAGCCTCCACATTGACTATGTACCGTAACACCCTGTATATAGCCTCACTACTGTTATTTTTCTTATTTTATTTTTATTTATTTTTTTACTTCAGTTTATTTTTGTAAATACTTTCTTAAAACATATTTTTCTTAAAACTGCATTGTTGGTTAAGGGCTTGTAAGTAAGCATTTCACTGTAAGGTCTACTACACCTGTTGTATTCAGCATTTCACTGTAAGGTCTACTACACCTGTTGTATTCAGCATTTCACTGTAAGGTCTACTACACCTGTTGTATTCAGCATTTCACTGTAAGGTTTACACCTGTTGTATTCAGCATTTCACTGTAAGGTCTACTACACCTGTTGTATTCAGCATTTCACTGTGAGGTCTACCTACACCTGTTGTATTCAGCATTTCACTGTGAGGTCTACACCTGCTGTATTCAGCATTTCACTGTGAGGTCTACTACACCTGTTGTATTCAGCATTTCACTGTGAGGTCTACTACACCTGTTGTATTCAGCATTTCACTGTAAGGTCTACTACACCTGTTGTATTCAGCATTTCACTGTAAGGTCTACTACACCTGTTGTATTCAGCATTTCACTGTGAGGTCTACTACACCTGTTGTATTCAGCATTTCACTGTAAGGTCTACTACACCTGTTGTATTCAGCATCTCACTGTAAGGTCTACTACACCTGTTGTATTCAGCATTTCACTGTGAGGTCTACTACACCGGTTGTATTCAGCATTTCACTGTGAGGTCTACTACACCGGTTGTATTCAGCATTTCACTGTACGGTCTACTACACCTGTTGTATTCAGCATTTCACTGTAAGGTCTACTACACCTGTTGTATTCAGCATTTCACTGTAAGGTCTACTACACCTGTTGTATTCAGCATTTCACTGTAAGGTCTACTACACCTGTTGTATTCAGCATTTCACTGTACGGTCTACTACACCTGTTGTATTCAGCATTTCACTGTGAGGTCTACTACACCTGTTGTATTCAGCATTTCACTGTAAGGTCTACTACACCTGTTGTATTCAGCATTTCACTGTGAGGTCTACTACACCTGTTGTATTCAGCGCATGTGACATAACATTTGATTTGAACCAATATTCCTCTAACGGTCAAATAACTTTGAAACAACAGGGTCCAATGTAGCAAAATGTTTTGCAACAGAAAACAAAAATATGAATTGGTAATTGGACAAAAAGAGGTATTCCCTCGCAGTTTCAGTACATTTTCTTCCTATTGGTGCCTAATGAACGTGTGTTGGTACTAACCGGCTGTGCTCAGTGACGACCTCTGGTCTCCGTGGATCAAGGAACATCTTTGGGAGAGACAAGATGGCTCCTGATGGTAAACCCACTGAGATAAAACAAATAGCCAGAGCAAAATTAATTACGATACAGATAGTGCTGAAAGAGGGTATTAAAATCCACTAAACACCATTGCAAAATCTGCATAACTAAAGGTTTAGCAAAAAAAAAAAAAAAAAAATGTAACCATTAAAATCATTAATGACTGTCAATAACAAATACTTCTTGGTATCCTTGGTTATTGTCTAGGCAACATTTTGTAATGCCTTTATTATTTTAAATATTTTATTTAAAAAACAAACAAAGTACTGACCCAGGAGGTCTAATGGAGCAGCATTTACCCACCCACCCACCCACAGAACTACCCACCCACCCACCCACCCACCCACCCACCCACCCACCCACCCACAGAACTACCCACCCACCCACCCACCCACAGAACTACCCACCCACCCACAGAACTACCCACCCACCCATCCACCCACAGAACTACCCATCCACCCACAGAACTACCCACAGAACTACCCACCCACCCACCCACAGAACTACCCATCCACCCACAGAACTACCCACCCACCCATCCACCCACAGAACTACCCACCCACCCATCCACCCACAGAACTACCCACCCACAGAACTACCCACCCATCCACAGAACTACCCAACCATCCCTCCCTCCCACCCATACTGACCGAGGAGATGTCTGGAGGTGATGCCCTTCTCAGTGAGCGTAGCCTCCATGGTGGTGATGGGAGAGGGGAAGATGTAGGTCTGCTGTAGGACCTGGGGCAGGTGGGGTCTGTCCAGACTACTGAACACTGTGCTGTTATACAGCTCTGTCCCTTCAAACAGCTCCAGCACACTGAACTCATTACGCCTGGACTTGGTGTTCCAGTACTCATACTGTAGAGAGGGAGAGAGAGAGAGAGAGAACATTTTCAGGGTTTCTCAATAGCTGGAAGACAGTTCATTAACCTTTTTCCTCACCACAGACATCTTTAACACTTGTGACCGTAACAGCAGCTGCTGCTGATACTACTACTGATAATACTACTACCACCACCACTGATAATACTACTACTACTGATAATACTACTGCTCCCACTACTGATAATACTACTGCTCCCACTACTGATAATACTACGGATAATACTACTGATAATACTACGGATAATACTACTACTTCTCCCACTACTGATAATACTACTGCTCCCACTACTGCTAATACTACTGATAATACTACTACTGCTCCCACTACTGATAATACTACTACTGCTCCCACTACTGATAATACTACTACTGCTCCCACTACTGATAATACTACTCCCACTACTGATAACACTACTACTGCTCCCACTACTGATAATACTACTACTGCTCCCACTACTGATAATACTACTACTGCTCCCACTACTGATAACACTACTACTCCCACTACTAATAATACTACTACTCCCACTACTGATAACACTACTACTCCCACTACTGATAATACTACTGCTCCCACTACTGATAACACTACTACTCCCACTACTGATAATACTACTGATAATACTACTGATAATACTACTACTGCTCCCACTACTGATAACACTACTACTCCCACTACTGATAATACTACTGATAATACTACTGATAATACTACTACTGCTCCCACTACTGATAATACTACTGCTCCCACTACTGATAACACTACTACTGCTCCCACTACTGATAACACTACTACTGCTCCCACTACTGATACTACTACTACTGCTCCCACTACTGATAACACTACTACTACTCCCACTACTGATAATACTACTACTCCCACTACTGATAATACTACTACTGCTACTACTGATAATACTACTGATACTACTACTGCTACTACTGATAATACTACTACTGCTCCCACTACTGCCACTACTGATAATACTACTGCTCCCACTACTGATAATACTACTACTGCTACTACTGATAATACTACTACTGCTACTACTACTGATAATACTACTACTGCTCCCACTACTGATACTACTACTACTGCTCCCACTACTGATACTACTACTACTGCTCCCACTACTGATACTACTACTGCTCCCACTACTGATAATACTACTACTGCTCCCACTACTGATAATACTACTACTACTGATACTACTACTGCTGAGAATACTACTACTGCTGAGAATACTACTACTGCGAGTAGTACTACTACTGCGAATACTGCTGCTACTACTACTCACCACCACCCAGTTCTCAGAGTGGACAAAGTGGACGGGCCCCCTGGACTTTCTCTGGACGGCTTCATGGATGATGCGTCCAGTCACACCGTCGACCAGGAACACGCCCACGAAGGCCCGCTCAGGGTGGGCGTCTGTACTCTCCGTCACCACTGCCAGCAGGTTAGGGTTTAGGTACTGCGGTAAAAAGGAAAGAGACTATTATTCAGGTCTTCACAACAACAAAAAATTTAAAAAATTAAATAAAAAAATCACAATTTTTCTTATTTCCAACAAGTTTGTATGTGCACTTGTTGCTCCTCATAAAAATTATTAAAAGTTAAACTTTTGGGTCAGAGTTTGCAGATATTACCCGCTGAACATGCTTTTTAGTCCAGTCCAGTCCAGTCCAGTCTAAATCTGGATCTGGGAAACCGGCCCTTAATAGTCCGAGTGTAGACCCTCTAGTCCAGCCTTTCTTAAAGTATTTCTTAAAGTACTTGACATGTTAATAGTGGGTTGTTGACGTGTCAGAGTAAATGTATAATTATTTAATTAATTACTGGAATTGATTTGACCACGTGCGCAACTGCACTCCGCGACCCACACGCTGCAGTGCTGTGGTTCAGCAGTATATGATGTGCTGTCAGCCACTGACTTGTCATTCCCCCTCGCCATCACTCACCGCTGTCATCAAATGGACTCAAGCTAGCCACAAGTTCTGAGTGAGCTCAAATCGTCATGAAACGCAAATACAGCGATGAGTTTCTCTCTCTTGGTTTTGTACAAACTTTGAGAAATAACAAGGATCGGCCGCAATGTGTTTTGCGCGGTGAAGTGCTTACCTGCTGACCACATCGCTCGCGTCGCACAAATAAACGTACACATACACGTTATTCAATCATTGCACCCACACTGCTCGCGGGCGTCTGCGTGGCCAGGTCGCTAAAATAGAAACTAGTTCTATTTGTGACACTCAACGCGCTGCAAGTCCGGCCTCTCCCGTCTCCTCATTGGTTTTTAGGAGCATATACCCACGTGGGTGATCGAAAGATGAACTGAGGTCCACACTCCTGTCAGTGTGTAGTAATGCTGTAAAGTTGGTTGCCAACCACCATTTAAAGTCCAAAGAAGAAAAATAAGCCTTAAGGAAGGAGGAGAGATGATGTGGATTAATTGTCGGAGTAGAGGACCTTGTGCATTTCAGGTAAAATAACAACTCAACGTTTATATACCAGGGCAAATTAGCTAGCAACAGCAAGCTAGCTAGCTAAATTGCCATGAATGTTTAATGCTTTTCGACCTGTCCCCAAATTAATATAATTGTTTCAGAGTTTGTTTTGATATTTCAACCTGCGTGTCCTGATTGCTTCTGATGTGGGTGAACCGCACGTCCGGTTTGGTCAGCATGCTAGGAATTAGGCTCTCAAAACGAACAAATTAAAAACGACCCATCCTGACCAAACGTCCACAGCATGACATTAAACCCAGGGAGTTCGGGCAGAATGCTTCAGGAAACAATGCTTCGACAGTGGACGAGTAAGTAAGCTAGCAAGGCATTGTTGTCATTTTATAACAGGTGATGATTAGCAGAAATAAGGGATAACTATCTCATAGTAGTAGATTAGTTCTTACAAACAATCCCCTCGTACACAGCTAATAGCTAGCTAGCTAGCTAGCTAGCTAGCTAGCTAGCTAATGTTAGCCAAAGCAGGCTAGCAAGATACTGATAGTGCAATACAGATGGAGAATCAATATGATCACACCTACGGTACACATCTTACTGTATAAATTACTGTACATCTTACTGTATAAATTACTGTACATCTTACTGTATAAATTACTGTTGGAAACAAGTCTAGGTTGGAACTGTTGCTGTTAAAATACAAGTAATTAAAAAAAAAATCTGAATACAATTATTTAACACGTCACACAGATGTAGACTAGTCCCGTGTGGCTCAGTTGGTAGAGCATGGTGTTTGCAACGCCAGGGTTGTGGGTTTGATTCTCACGGGGGACCAGTACGGGGGGAAAAAAAAATAAAAATGTATGCATTCACTACTGTAAGTCAAAACATTGATATTTTGGGTCCATGGCCAGGAAACTCCCCAGACCTTAATCCCATTGAGAACTTGTGGTCAATCCTCAAGAGGCGGGTGGACAAACAAAAACCCACATATTCTGACAAACTCCAAGCATTGATTATGAAAGAATGGGCTGCCATCAGTCAGGATGTGGCCCAGAAGTTAATTGACAGCATGCCAGGGTGGATTGCAGAGGTCTTGAAAAAGAAGGATCAACACTGCAAATATTGACTCTTTGCATCAACTTCATGTAATTGTCAATAAAAGCCTTTGACACTTATGAAATGCTTGTAATTATACTTCAGTATTCCATAGTAACATCTGACAAAAATATCTAAAGACACTGAAGGAGCAAACTGTGAAAATTAATATTTGTGTCATTCTCAAAACTTTTGGCCATGACTGTACTGTCCTGCCACCTAGAGCAGCGTTTACCTTGTAGAGAACACTGTCCTGCCACCTAGAGCAGCGTTTACCTTGTAGAGAACACTGTCCTGCCACCTAGAGCAGCGTTTACCTTGTAGAGAACACTGTCCTGCCACCTAGAGCAGCGTTTACCTTGTAGAGAACACTGTCCTGCCACCTAGAGCAGCGTTTACCTTGTAGAGAACACTGTCCTGCCACCTAGAGCAGCGTTTACCTTGTAGAGAACACTGTCCTACCACCTAGAGCAGCGTTTACCTTGTAGAGAACACTGCGGTCTCCCATCACTCTGCCCTGAGAGTGGACATGTTCGTTGGGCCTCTTCCCTTTGACAGCTACAATCTTCTGGACCTCTGTAGGTAGGACCACCTCCCAGATCCGCTCTGTGGACAAGTCCTGGATGAACACACACACACACTCTCTCAATGTCACATCCATGCATACACACAAATGAATGTCACGTACACACACAGTGTTTAGTCACCTTGCGCAGTCTGAATCCAGATAGGTTTCCGTGCTCTGAATGGATCAGGTAGAAGAAGATCGAGGAGGCCATCTCCTGGAGCTGCTGCAGGACGTTCTTCGTGGAGGGGAAGGCTGTCACCTGGGAGGGAGGGAGGGAGGGAGGGAGAGAGAGAGGGAGAGAGGGAGGGAGGGCATATAAAGGCAGAACAATGAAAAGGGAGTCAACACTAACAGGTACTTTCCAAAAGAAAAGGCGCAAATCTTTCCCACAATGCAGCAGAATGTTTTAATACACATCAGTTAAAACCCGTTGACATTTCATCCCTTGAAATCAGACAGATGTAGTCCTACCTTGTATTGGTCATCGACCAGCAGCAGGACCTTGGCGTAATCCTGGTCTATAACAGGTAGTAGTAGTGACTGGAGGATGGGGCGGGGCAGGGCCGGCAGGGCGATGTGGCTCTTCCTGCCAAATATGGGGTTGAACACATGCAGGGTGGCCAGGCCAGTGTCCTGGGGGGGGGGGAAACCAGACACAGCGAGAGCAGAAATGTTTTAGAAAAATAGAGACATTTCCTCCAACGTTAGATCCAGTCGGAGTAAGAGCTGCCCTACCTAGTTACAGTCCGTAAACACTTAGGTTGTAATTCCTACCGAGACGCTTGGTAAACGACAGCTCCGATGTCTTTTTTCAGGTTCAAGATCAAATTTAAAATCGTTGGGGAATCTTAGAAATCACCAGAACTCTTAAATAAATAAATGGTGTAGTAAGGACTATTTTGCAACACAGTCCACGGTGTTGTTTCCTACCTTATCCTTGATGAGCAGAGTGCATTGTGGGGGATGGGGGAAGTGAGCGGTGGTCCTCTGGACTACCAGTTTGAAGGCTGCGTTGGGCTGGACATTCTCCAGGTAGTGCTTCCACAGAATAGAGCCTGACTTGCTGTCGATGCCAAAGAGCTGGAACCAAAACAGAGATAAAAAGATTATTATTTCATACCGTGTGCTATAAAAGCATAACAACACTTATTTTATGACTAAGGACAAATGCACTGTGAAAGCCGAACATCATTCCAAACATTCCAATCATTTATTAAAATCGATTGCACAAAAACCACATCACATTCAGAGCATTTTACAGAGCTTGTGTTAGGACTGAAGTAACACAACACCCTGCATATATGAGACTGACTAGGACTACTCAAAGTGCTACCAATGTGGGTGCTGAGGTCTACAGAACCTCTCTCTACCAATGTGGGTGCTGAGGTCTACAGAACCTCTCTCTACCAATGTGGGTGCTGAGGTCTACAGAACCTCTCTCTACCAATGTGGGTGCTGAGGTCTACAGAACCTCTCTCTACCAATGTGGGTGCTGAGGTCTACAGAACCTCTCTCTACCAATGTGGGTGCTGAGGTCTACAGAACCTCTCTCTACCAATGTGGGTGCTGAGGTCTACAGAACCTCTCTCTACCAATGTGGGTGCTGAGGTCTACAGAACCTCTCTCTACCAATGTGGGTGCTGAGGTCTACAGAACCTCTCTCTACCAATGTGGGTGCTGAGGTCTACAGAACCTCTCTCTACCAATGTGGGTGCTGAGGTCTACAGAACCTCTCTCTACCAATGTGGGTGCTGAGGTCTACAGAACCTCTCTCTACCAATGTGGGTGCTGAGGTCTACAGAACCTCTCTCTACCAATGTGGGTGCTGAGGTCTACAGAACCTCTCTCTACCAATGTGGGTGCTGAGGTCTACAGAACCTCTCTCTACCAATGTGGGTGCTGAGGTCTACAGAACCTCTCTCTACCAATGTGGGTGCTGAGGTCTACAGAACCTCTCTCTACCAATGGGTGCTGAGGTCTACAGAACCTCTCTCTACCAATGTGGGTGCTGAGGTCTACAGAACCTCTCTCTACCAATGTGGGTGCTGAGGTCTACAGAACCTCTCTCTACCAATGTGGGTGCTGAGGTCTACAGAACC